>NC_090255.1:40981833-41086833 GCF_037325665.1 Littorina saxatilis
ATTCAGGCAGTATTGGTAATATTCAGGCAATAAGCGTATTGCGAGTGTTCAACAGAGTTCGGATCCAGTGGGGTCCATGTTGCGTGCGTGCCATTTGATTTTTTTAGCCAGTTTAACCTTTGAAGTTGATGTCATGATATTACTAAATGCCGCGTTAGATAAACTAGCCAAACAATTATTGCGACAAATATCGCACCCATATTAATGCACTAATTATCGTGTCATTTCATTCAAACTCCCTTTTATGACCACTCATGCGATCGACACCTGTATCAGTAGGAATAGGGTAGCACACGCAATACGTTAGGTGGCTAAACAAAACATGTTCTTGGTAGAAAAGTTCCAAAGTTGTGTCTATTGTGACTTTTCGTCGATTTTTGAGTGTTCTCTTCCGGTTATTTTAAACACACACACACACACTGACACACACATACATTCACTGACACACACATACATTCACTGACACACACACACACACTGACACACACATACACTCACTCACACACACACACACACACACACACACACACACACACACACACACACATACGTACACGCACACACAGAGCACGCGTGTAAAAGACACAAACAGATAACGCTTTCAACAAAAAATCAAAACGTTGACGTAAAAGTACAGTCACTTTAATAATAATAATAATGCATTAATATTCCATAATATTCGTTCGTGAACACACACGCATGCACAGATGCTCGCCTGCCCACAAACACACATACACACAAACACACAAACACACAAACACACATACACACAAACACACAAACACACAAACACACAAACACACATGCACACAAATGCACATGCACACAAACACACACAAACACACATACACACAAACACACATACACACAAACACACATGCACACAAACACACACACAAACACACATACACACAAACACACATACACACAAACACACATACACACAAACACACATACACACAAACACACATACACACAAACACACATACACACAAACACACATGCACACACGCACACAAACACACATACACACAAACACACATACACACAAACACTCATACACACAAACACACAAACACACATTCACACAAACACAAACACATGCACACAAACACACATACACACAAACACACATGCACACAAACACATGCACATGCACACAAACACACATACATACAAACACACATGCACACATGCATACAAACAAACACATACACACAAACACACATACACACAAACACACATACACACAAACACACATACACACAAACACACATACACACAAACACACATACACATAAACACACATACACACAAACACACATACACATAAACACACATACACATAAACACACATACACACAAACACACATACACACAAACACACATACACATAAACACACATACACATAAACACACAAACACACAAACACACATACACACAAACACACAAACACACAAACACACAAACACACATACAAATAAACGCACAAGCCCAATTGGGCAAACACAAACACCACCGGCAATAGAATAATGAATTTTCATTACGGCTCGAAAGAAACAAATTTCAGCAGCTCTTTTAAGGTCAGATAAAGCCAATAAGCCAAGCTTTTCATTTATTTGACAAAGAAAATAAAAAGGAAAGCAACTGTACTCTTTAAAAGTACATACGGAATGCCATTTTTAACGATTTATGCCAGTATACAGAGGTATTTCATCAAACATAGTCATGTACAATGTACTGACATTTTGTCAAATCTATGCGCACAGTTTTGAGTGTGCTGATTCTATGTCTGTACAAATTGCCATTTTGGTTGTTGATGCAAATAGTGTGAATGATCATCGCCACACAACTCACATCATTAGCATCCTTAATAATTGGTTGTTGATGCAAATAGTGTGAATGATCATCGCTACACAACTCACATCATTAGCATCCTTAATATTTTCAACAAAATCGTAATAGTCAAAAGAAAAATACAATAACTGACACTCAGTAACCTCTCTCTCCCTCGCATATTTTTTGATACCATGACCGAATAACATGACTAACTTATTCACAGAAAAAAAGGGAAAATAAGATTCGATGCACACAAAAAACCAAAAAACAAATGGTAGTGGGAGAAACACAAGCAAAACTAACTTCAAGCGAAATATAAAAATAAAAATAAATAGAAACAAGAAATTCCTTCGAGGTAGGAAAAACACCCCCGTTGGTCAAAGGGAAATAACCATTCTCACTGCCACCAACTGAGAAGGTTATTTCCCTTTGACCATTAATATGTCACTCTATAAGTCGTTGTAGAATCTTAATCCACCAATAACTCCCTAACCGTGTGTTTGACTGGTCCCAATTTTTGTAAGGATCGTCTCAGGAATGTATAGAACCTGTTCACCAAGTTTGGTGACGATCGGTCCGTTCATTCTTGAGATCTATATGCGAACACAAACACACAAACACATCGACCGAAACCTATACACACCCCTATACCGGGGGTGTAATGATCATAAACTCTGGAAACTCTGAAAAGAGACAACCAAAGGACATACTGCAAACACACCACTCTAGCTATTACTCCAGCACAAGTTTCATCACAGTCAGGTCACAGGCTATCTCCCTATTTAGCCCTGGTTGAGATGAGATTCGTCGTCACACCAAACGTATCTCGAATTGTACACTCTTCTGTCAAAATGTGAATTTTTTTTTTACAGAGCGTACACTGAAGACTGCTGCGGCAATATGTAAATTTAGCTCCGTTTGATATTAGTTTTCAGGCTGAATGGATCTGAAAATGTTCACTGTTCTGTCAGCAAGTGAAATAATTTCAAACCACTGAGTTAACTCTGAAGACTATATGGCAATATGCAGATTGGCCCCGTTTGGATCCGAGCATGCTACATCTCCTGTCAGTGTGTGACGTCATTTCCACCAGGCTAGTTCTGGAGATATGTACATTCATTTAAAACCACCGAATTAACTCTAAAGACTATACTATGGCAATGTGCAGACTTGGCCCCGTTTGGATCTGAATGTTCCCTCCCCTGTCAGTGTGTGACGTCATTTCCACCGGGCTAGTAGTGTAGATAGCGCAGATCACCACCTTCTGTTTGGAAAAGGGTTCTCTCGTTTGAACTTTTCCACAATCCCATCGTGAAAGATGAATAAATTGTCATCCGTGTTTCTAATGAAGGAGGCGATTTTGGCCAATCCGCTCTCAGAAATCACCAACACGTGACACGTCGACAGCACCAGCTGTTCCAAAATGACGTGCGCGAATCCGCCGCACACGTCACTTCCGGTGGAGCGGTCGACGTGAGTGACGGGTCCTTTCATCTGCACGGCGACGGAAGGGAAGAAACTCTGCGCGTGGTGAATCATGGCGGGGTTGTCGGACGTGAACATGAGTCTATGGGCGGAGGTGTTGTAGGGAGCGAGGAAGGAGGCGAGGCCTTGGAAGTGTTCGACTGTGTTGAATGATTCCGTGTCCCCCGTTCCTCCCACTCGTATCTGCACACATACACCATGGGAACAGTCCAAGCAAGCCATCCTACAAGCAGGAAAACAACAAACCAACCCGGACAAACCGATTGACCGACCAACTAACTAACAGGTTGATAACAAAAAGCAAGCGAAAACACTTTTTCTCCTACTTTGTTCATGGGTTGAAACTCCCATGATAATTTTTGGCTCACGTAAGTGTAGCCTATGCGATGCTAACTTTTGTCTGTCTGTCTGTGCGTGCGTGCGTGCGTATGTATGTATGTCTGTGGTAGAAACTTTAACATTTGACTGAACACCGAAATACTAATTTTACCTTGTTATTATTCAAGCAACAGCTTCGAAGTATTGAAGCAATGATCAACATTTCGTCGGCACGTATGTAGTTAAAGTGTGTATCCAAAGAAAACGAGTGGTGGGGGGTTTTGGGTGGGGTAAAAACAGCTGACTGGTTTGTGTCGTGTGTGGTATGTAGACCAGGTCAGGGGTCAAGGTTAGGTCAGATCGCGTGAAGGATTGTGGTATAGATACAGTTATTACCGAGCTGCAGACCGCCGATTCGGAGAAGACGACTCATGATTTCACATTGTTCGGTTTCGTAGCTCCAGAAAAATAGATAAAGAAGATACCAAAGGAGATTTCCTACAGGTTAATCTGCACAGCGTGTTTCCAGTGTCTGCGCGAGGAAGCGCTGTCGAAAGCGCAGTGTCGATCTGGCCATCTGGCAGTCGTGTCCCCGTAAGTAGGCTACAGACAGACAGATCTAGATCTAGTGTCTCGCACTCTTGCACCGTATCACCTATGCTTACTGTGTGTGTGTATGTGTGACGGAGTGATTGAGTTTGTGTCGAGACGCCATTCCTGGACTATGGAACTCGGTTCACAAACAGTGGCTTGCTTGCTTTAGGTGAAAGAGTTGGAGGAGTTAATTGGTTGGTTGGTTGGTTGGTTGGCAGTCACGTGGGAACTTCAATCGACCGGCGCTTTGATAGCAGTTCCTGTGCCGGATCCGTTCCGAAAAAAAGCATTTTCTAGACCTTCCTAATGATGGGCGAAACCTTTACTCAAAAGGGAAGATGACAGTCGCTTGTTCATTTTCATGCCTGTTATTCTCTCAGGTGCCACGAGACTGGTTCCGTATAACTCTCACTTACTCTATTACACATGGCGTATGCATTCAGAGCGCTTACTTCCCTTTGGTTATCAGGTCTTGTCAAAATGGGAATTTCATCGTCTGCTTGTTGAGCTAGGCACCCTCATTACCTGCGCGCAGACGAGCGTGACGTCACGGGGCAGCGCCTGGCGGAAGGCATCGAACTGGACACGGGGTCCCGGCATGAGGTCAAACAGTTCGGTCAGCACCAGGCGGTAGATCTCCGGCACGGTCAGCTCCTGTAGCCACGTTATCTTCTGGGCTAGTCTGAAACAGTGCAACAAGCTTCTATAGCCACGCTATCTTCTGGGCTAGTCTGAAACAGTGCAACAAGCTTCTATAGCCACGCTATCTTCTGGGCTAGTCTGAAACAGTGCAACAAGCTTCTATAGCCACGCTATCTTCTGGGCTAGTCTGAAACAGTGCAACAAGCTTCTATAGCCACGCTATCTTCTGGGCTAGTCTGAAACAGTGCAACAAGCTTCTATAGCCACGCTATCTTCTGGGCTAGTCTGAAACAGTGCAACAAGCTTCTATAGCCACGCTATCTTCTGGGCTAGTCTGAAACAGTGCAACAAGCTTCTATAGCCACGCTATCTTCTGGGCTAGTCTGAAACAGTGCAACAAGCTTCTATAGCCACGCTATCTTCTGGGCTAGTCTGAAACAGTGCAACAAGCTTCTATAGCCACGCTATCTTCTGGGCTAGTCTGAAACAGTGCAACAAGCTCCTGTAGCCACGCTATCTTCTGGGCTAGTCTGAAACAGTGCAACAAGCTTCTATAGCCACGCTATCTTCTGGGCTAGTCTGAAACAGTGCAACAAGCTTCTATAGCCACGCTATCTTCTGGGCTAGTCTGAAACAGTGCAACAAGCTTCTATAGCCACGCTATCTTCTGGGCTAGTCTGAAACAGTGCAACAAGCTTCTATAGCCACGCTATCTTCTGGGCTAGTCTGAAACAGTGCAACAAGCTCCTGTAGCCACGCTATCTTCTGGGCTAGTCTGAAACAGTGCAACAAGCTTCTATAGCCACGCTATCTTCTGGGCTAGTCTGAAACAGTGCAACAAGCTTCTATAGCCACGCTATCTTCTGGGCTAGTCTGAAACAGTGCAACAAGCTCCTGTAGCCACGCTATCTTCTGGGCTAGTCTGAAACAGTGCAACAAGCTTCTATAGCCACGCTATCTTCTGGGCTAGTCTGAAACAGTGCAACAAGCTTCTATAGCCACGCTATCTTCTGGGCTAGTCTGAAACAGTGCAACAAGCTTCTATAGCCACGCTATCTTCTGGGCTAGTCTGAAACAGTGCAACAAGCTTCTATAGCCACGCTATCTTCTGGGCTAGTCTGAAACAGTGCAACAAGCTCCTGTAGCTACGCTATCTTCTGGGCTAGTCTGAAACAGTGCAACAAGCTCCTGTAGCCACGCTATCTTCTGGGCTAGTCTGAAACAGTGCAACAAGCTTCTATAGCCACGCTATCTTCTGGGCTAGTCTGAAACAGTGCAACAAGCTCCTGTAGCCACGCTATCTTCTGGGCTAGTCTGAAACAGTGCAACAAGCTTCTGTAGCCACGCTATCTTCTGGGCTAGTCTGAAACACTGCAACAAGCTTCTGTAGCCACGCTATCTTCTGGGCTAGTCTGAAACAGTGCAACAAGCTTCTGTAGCCACGCTATCTTCTGGGCTAGTCTGAAACAGTGCAACAAGCTACTGTAGCCACGCTATCTTCTGGGCTAGTCTGAAACAGTGCAACAAGCTCCTGTAGCCACGCTATCACCTGGGCTAGTCTGAAACAGTGCAACAAGCTTCTGTAGCCACGCTATCTTCTGGGCTAGTCTGAAACAGTGCAACAAGCTCCTGTAGCCACGCTGGGCTAGTCTGAAACAGTGCAACAAGCTTCTATAGCCACGCTATCTTCTGGGCTAGTCTGAAACAGTGCAACAAGCTTCTATAGCCACGATATCTTCTTGGCTAGTCTGAAACAGTGCAACAAGCTTCTGTAGCCACGCTATCTTCTGGGCTAGTCTGAAACAGTGCAACAAGCTTCTATAGCCACGCTATCTTCTGGGCTAGTCTGAAACAGTGCAACAAGCTTCTATAGCCACGCTATCTTCTGGGCTAGTCTGAAACAGTGCAACAAGCTTCTATAGCCACGCTATCTTCTGGGCTAGTCTGAAACAGTGCAACAAGCTTCTATAGCCACGCTATCTTCTGGGCTAGTCTGAAACAGTGCAACAAGCTCCTGTAGCCACGCTATCTTCTGGGCTAGTCTGAAACAGTGCAACAAGCTTCTATAGCCACGCTATCTTCTGGGCTAGTCTGAAACAGTGCAACAAGCTTCTATAGCCACGCTATCTTCTGGGCTAGTCTGAAACAGTGCAACAAGCTCCTGTAGCCACGTTATCTTCTGGGCTAGTCTGAAACAGTGCAACAAGCTTCTATAGCCACGCTATCTTCTGGGCTAGTCTGAAACAGTGCAACAAGCTTCTATAGCCACGCTATCTTCTGGGCTAGTCTGAAACAGTGCAACAAGCTTCTATAGCCACGCTATCTTCTGGGCTAGTCTGAAACAGTGCAACAAGCTTCTATAGCCACGCTATCTTCTGGGCTAGTCTGAAACAGTGCAACAAGCTCCTGTAGCCACGCTATCTTCTGGGCTAGTCTGAAACAGTGCAACAAGCTCCTGTAGCCACGTTATCTTCTGGGCTAGTCTGAAACAGTGCAACAAGCTTCTATAGCCACGTTATCTTCTGGGCTAGTCTGAAACAGTGCAACAAGCTCCTGTAGCCACGCTATCTTCTGGGCTAGTCTGAAACAGTGCAACAAGCTACTGTAGCCACGCTATCTTCTGGGCTAGTCTGAAACAGTGCAACAAGCTTCTGTAGCCACGCTATCTTCTGGGCTAGTCTGAAACAGTGCAACAAGCTTCTGTAGCCACGCTATCTTCTGGGCTAGTCTGAAACAGTGCAACAAGCTCCTGTAGCCACGCTATCTTCTGGGCTAGTCTGAAACAGTGCAACAAGCTCCTGTAGCCACGCTATCTTCTGGGCTAGTCTGAAACAGTGCAACAAGCTCCTGTAGCCACGCTATCTTCTGGGCTAGTCTGAAACAGTGCAACAAGCTTCTATAGCCACGCTATCTTCTGGGCTAGTCTGAAACAGTGCAACAAGCTTCTATAGCCACGCTATCTTCTGGGCTAGTCTGAAACAGTGCAACAAGCTTCTGTAGCCACGCTATCTTCTGGGCTAGTCTGAAACAGTGCAACAAGCTACTGTAGCCACGCTATCTTCTGGGCTAGTCTGAAACAGTGCAACAAGCTCCTGTAGCCATGCTGGGCTAGTCTGAAACAGTGCAACAAGCTCCTGTAGCCACGCTATCTTCTGGGCTAGTCTGAAACAGTGCAACAAGCTACTGTAGCCACGCTATCTTCTGGGCTAGTCTGAAACAGTGCAACAAGCTCCTGTAGCCATGCTGGGCTAGTCTGAAACAGTGCAACAAGCTCCTGTAGCCATGCTGGGCTAGTCTGAAACAGTGCAACAAGCTCCTGTAGCCATGCTGGGCTAGTCTGAAACAGTGCAACAAGCTTCTGTAGCCACGCTATCTTCTGGGCTAGTCTGAAACAGTGCAACAAGCTCAAAAGAGTGTTTTAATGTGGAAGCACACCCTAGAAAACCCACTACCACCTATCCTTCTTCAGGTACACCTACCCCCCCCCCCCCCCCCCCCCCCTCACACACACACACAGACACACGCCCGCAAACATACTCACACACACACACTTATAAAAAAAACATACCTCGACCTTGCAACCATTTGTTTAGGTATGTTACACGGATACCTCCCACCCCCCCCCCCCCCCCCCAACCCAAACAATCTCACCCCCGAAACACAACAAAAATGTGTGTGTGACCTGTGTTTTCGAAGTAGGTGAACTGTCTCCATGTTGGCCATGATGAAGGTATAGTCTGCCTCGAACAGAACTAATGGGTCTTCCAGAGACAGGAACTCCTGCAATTCAATTAATCAATCAATCAATCATAAGAAGACTTAAGCAGGGTTGAAACCAAACAAACAAACAATCACTGCATCATTATAAGTTTAAAACAAGGTCTCTCTACAACTATCCGGGGCTAGGTATTTGAAAAAAAGATCGGGCAGAGAATCCTGTACTGAATACGGAATCCCGACCTACACTGCCTGTGTCACGAACTGAAACCTCTGCTGAACAATCCTTCTCATTGCGGTCAATGCGCATGCGCCAATCTTGGACTTAAAAAATGCGACCTTTTGACCGAACGAACCATGGGTTAGGGTTAGGATTAGGGTTAGGATTAGGGTAAGGGTGTTCACGACCTGATTAATCTCCCCATGTTAGCGAATGCGCATTGACCGCAATGAGAAGGATTGTTCAGGCAGAGTTTTCAGTTCGTGACACCTGCATAACCTTGAAAGCTTCATTCAACGCTTGATTTTTGCGCTGGTAACTTCAGGGCTGAGCAGAATTTATTTTCAAGAGGGAGGGAGGGAGGAAGGGGGGAACATGAACGCCTGGACAGACTCGAACCCAGCTAGCACCTCCAGATTTCGAGGCCGATGTCCTAACCGCTAGGCTACTCAACCAGTTGTGAACAAGATGACAAATTCACAATTATATTCAATGCTACGCTTCAAGCAGCATCTATCTCAGGTTTCTACCAAAGCGCCAAGAAGGCATGGCACGCACTCTACATTCTCCATTTATAACAACAAAAGTTGACCAAAGCAACAATGAAGACATCAAACGGTCGATCGACGACAGTAACATCATTATGGTAATTTACCAGAGACACGTCATAACATATTGGGACTGGGTGGCCGAGTGGTAACGCACTTGCGCTCGGAAGCGAGAGGTTGCGAGTTCGACCCTGGGTCAGGGCGTTAGCAACTTTCTCCCCCCTTTCCTAACCTAGGTGGTGGGCTCAAGTGCTAGTCTTTCGGATGAGACGAAAAACCGAGGTACCTTCGTGTACACTACATTGGGGTGTGCACGTTAAAGATCCCACGATTGACAAAAGGGTCTTTCCTGGCAAAATTGTATAGGCATAGATAAAAATGTCCACCAAAATACCCGTGTGACTTGGAATAATAGGCCGTGAAAAGTAGGATATGCGCCGAAATGGCTGCGATCTGCTGGCCGATGTGAATGCGTGATGTATTGTGTAAAAAATTCCATCTCACACGGCATAAATAAATCCCTGCGCCTTGAATATGTGCGCGATATAAATTGCATAAAAAAATAAAAAAATAAAAATCCCTGCGCTTAGAACTGTACCCACGGAATACGCGCGATATAAGCCTCATATTGATTGATTGATTGATTGATACTTTATAGTATTTCTGAATTGAATTGACCATGGAGAGAGCTCTTTCATACCAATGCAAGAACACACACCATGCACACACTTATACGACCCCCCCCCCCCCCCCCCCCGTCAAAAACTAACATCACTCACGCTCACACACACACCACCCGTGACACGAGCATTTAACCACTACAGTCAGGTAAGTATAATCAGCCTTCCCTATTACTTACCGCTTACTGCTGTGGCGCAAAAATAATCACTACTTAACCTACTAACTACATTAAGAAATCACTATGATTTAACTTACTCCAGAGGGAGTTATTATCTGTTGGTAGTAGATGAGACTTAATTTAGTGTTTATTATGTTGTTGTCTTTTACTTTGATGCCTATAGTTAAAACATATAACAATTACATTTTAGAAAAGAGTGTTGATAGCAAATGTTTTTGTTCTTGGTTTTCCCAGAACATGTTGCTGATTTGTTCATTATTATTATTATTATTATGATTGTTATTGTTATTATTACTATTATTATTATTATGAGTATGATTATCATTTTTCTTTCTTTCTGTCTTAGTTTTCTGAATGTCAACCCCACATCTTTCAGGAGACTTAAATTTTGTAAAAAAAAAATTTTTTTTGCATCTTTTCATCTTCTTTCTCTGGTAAACATACATCTATATGTATCCCAATGTATTGTTTATTTATACTGAGTATGGTTAGTCGGCAGGAGTGACTGCCCCTACTGACTGGGTTAAATCACAGTCCTGATGTGTGTTACCAGGGACCTTATCTAATATTACCAGCTATTGTGTTTTCAGCGTAGCAATAGGGCCCGATATTTAGACGAGACAAGTATAATGCCGACGAGTCGAAGACGAGTCGCATTATACTTGTTCGAGTCTAAATTAGTAAATATCGGACCCTATTGCTACGATGAAAACACAATAGCGTTTATATAGCTATTCTGACATTAAATTCTGTGTTAAAATCATGTTTTTGTCAGCAACAAGTACCAGAATGGTCCATGTCGTTGATTGCAGACGACGGTTCCCTTTCGGCATGAAGCCACGGAAATAACCGAACATTGAAAAACCCACTGACATGTATTACGGAGAAAACTCGAGATAACCGGATGTTTAGCATTACGTCAATATGCTAGGAATCATATGACGTCATGACGTATCATGCTTGCCTACGTATATTGTATGTTCGAAAGTCTGACTTCTGTTGGGAATTCGCGTGGTGAAGACTGCGGTAAATCTGTAGATGATAAGAGAACAAAGATTGTCTCAGAAGAAACGACTAAATGTTTCAGACCGCTAACTTCATTTCAACATTGCACTATGCAATGGACGTTCTATGTGACAGGAGAGTTTGCTGATTTTGTGTTAAACATTGGAGATATCGTCTGCTAGAATCAGAGATAGGTCGCTTCAGATTGCAGGTTCTGGAAATGTGCAAGGTTTGTTGCCTGTTAAAGAACTGGATTTTACACGTAATGTATGTCATGTTCAGTAAGCAACAACAAAAACACACACAAAGCAAATGGCATCGTCTGTCGACTTGTCACAGAAACAAACCTGGCGAGGTATGCGTGTCCTTTAATTATACACGTGGAAGAAACCGGAACCATGCGTCTTTCTTATTGCCAAAAATGGCCGACTTCCGTAGCATTGTGCTTTGATGATCGGAACAGGGATGTGTGAGACCATCCAATCACAGCCCCCGAATTCCCCCACGTGTCCATCAGAATAGCTATACAGATATGTATATAGTCACTGAATCTGTGTACAAAAAAATTGGGCCAAAAAAATTAGGAGAAAAAACTTAATCAGTCAAGTGTGAGTTTGACCCGTGTATTTCATTTAGGCCAACATATACTTTATATCTGTTGATGATATCGTAGCATGTCCGATTTTTAATGGTTGTTTAATCGGTGTCGGATGTCTTTAAGCCTTACGGGTCACTACTCCCTCTGTACATGTGTAAGGATATCCACATAGGCCTTGCTTCGGTATCTTTATAAAGCTGAGTGGGATAAAACATAATTGTAATTCAATCAAGTTTGCTTTTTAATGAAACAGATCCTGTGATTGGTCAGAATGCCCCAACTCATTAAAAACTACCGGTCATTAATTACACATTAACATGCTTCCATTTGAAACTTCTCGGTCTTCATCGGGGATTGACGCCCGACCAAAGGTAATTGAAGCCCGACGGAGCGAATTACCTTTGGTCGGGCGTCAATCCCCGATGAAGACCGAGAAGTTTCAAATGGAAGCATGTTAATGTGTAATTATTACATGATAAACCCACATTATTTGCCATAATTGTAGATGTTTCCCAAGGGACACAACCGGCTCTGGCAATTTGAAGCACAACGTGCACAGTGAGTGTATCAGTATTACTAACAGGATTATGCATTGATACAGAAAATAAGAAATCAATTATGTTACACTTTTGTGGGTGCAATTTTGAAAGAATTACCCAAAGAATACCTAAATTATTTTCTTTTTAAACAAAAACCTTTCGTAGAGAAATTGAAAACAAGAGGAATAACTTTTGAAACCCGGCGAAATCAACGGTCAGTATGCTGTAAAACTGCATGTTGTTTAAACATACTGACACTGTGCTTGTCACTCTAACAATAATTTGTGATTAATAAGAAAGTATTTAAGCAATCAAGAGGCCGAGATTTCCTAGAAACACACTCACATCGGATTAAAGCTGGGCAGCCTGAACGAGTGAACCTTTCGAAAGCAAACAACGTGATTTAAAACAGTCACTGGCGCAAGAAGTTTCACGATCGCTCGCATTTTCCTGGAGCGACATTCCTCATATCAACAGACCCTATCGGTATTCCAAGCTCTCGTAATCTCTCGCAAACTTCAGAGCATAGCAAAGCATGCGGTACAGCGATCTCGTGCGAGCTGCACAAGCCAAGGTTCGACTGAAGTTCTCGCGATGGTCAAAGGATAACAAAGAGCGTGTCTCGCGAGAGCTGCTCAGATACCGAAAAGGTCTATTGATCCTGAGACATGAAATTGACATGATGTAAAGTATACTCGTCTTCTGTTTGTATATTAAGAATATTTTCTTGGCAAATAATCGTATTTCATGCTAAAAGAGCCGAGACAAATTTCAGTCGATGACCCAGTACACGACCGGTACACAAACCACCACAGCGCATGCGCGTGGGTTGAAACACAATCCCTGATTTACGCTCATGCAGTACCATAAAGAAAATCAGGTTTCTGATATGACCTGTGTTACTGTTACTACAGAAGCACCAAATTACCTCTCATTTACGATAGTGGACTCGTACAAACAACGATGGTAAGCCTGCACACACACACACACACACACACACACACACACACACACACACACACACACACACACACACACACACACACACACACTCGCCTGAACAAAGTCGTCCCAAACATGACTTGTCATGTCCCACCAGGCCACATTTCTCCCCGTCAGCTCGCCGGGTTCCAGCCTCCAGTCCACCGTCCCTCGCGGCGACAGGAAGAAGCCAACGTCACAGGGGGTCGGCATGCTGACCTTGAACTCTTGACCCAAGATGGCGGCGATGACGAAAGCAGCGACGATGCCTTTTTGCCTGTCGGCCCAGCCTCCGCACCTGAAGCCGGGTTGACACCCGTACCCTATTACTTTCAGTCCGCCCGCCGGGACTTCATGGCGGAAGTGACGTAGTGACAGGAGAAGGAGATTGAGGGAGACGAAGAGAGCCAATCCTTTCCACCATGCCTGCGAGCCAACATTTAAGTTTTAGGCTGTCCGTAATTGTGCCCGGAGTCGACTTCGCAAATTCTTTGAACCAAAACTTCAGTCCCCACCTACCCCCCTCCCCTCCCCCAACCTCAGTTACTCCCCCCTCCCCCCCCCCCCACAACCTCAGTTCCTCCCCCCCCTTTCCATATCCCCTGTCTTTTCAACAACCCACCCTACTGTCTATGTCTGTGTCTTGTCTAGGTATGTACGTGTGTATGCGCTTTGTTGATAAACTCGGTGTATGATGTATGTTATGCTGTGTTTATGTGTATATAAAGGAAATAAAATGTATAAAAAAAAATTTAAAAAAAAAAAACTTCAGTGCTAAAGCTTCGCGCAGCTAGCTTCGTGAAGTAGACTTCGCGAAATCAACTTCGCCCCATTAATATGAGGCTATAAATATAGTGTCCACATTTAAATATCTCTGTCAACTTTTATGTATCATCCCCCGCCCCCACCAATCACAAAAACACATTTAGATAACATTTAGATTCTACTTCATCTCTCTTGAAAGAGATAGCATTAACGACAAGTCCCAAAATCATATCGGTCACTGTGCGGCCGTTGTGTATCTTTTTTGTCCGCTGAACAGACCGAAAAGTCAAAGTTCTTCTTAATGTTTCGTTTTGTGTATAATTAAACGTGCCCAATTTTTTGTTTGTATTTAATTATTTTGCTTATATCCGTTGCTACTTATTCTTTTTATATTCATTTTGTGTATATCTGACAACAGTAAAACATGCAAATACATCATTTACACGTAGGCCTGTACAGATATAATGGATTTTACGTGAATAAGGTATTGTAAACTATTATGGTAATTGCTGATAATAGAAAAAAAATATTTTAGTGTACGATGAAAAGGATAATTAAAGCACATTCTCTCAGTAAATACAGATTACTTACTCGTCGGAGCAACAGAGAAAGCTTGAACCTCATCGTGTCTGCAACAGAACAAGCAAAAAGTGCCAGTGACTATGATGCACATTCAAATCAGTTAGACGGACGGATGGGATAGAGGGAGGTAGGAACAGAGGTCTGTTTTTGCAGCATAACAAGTTTAAAGGCACACTCAGCTTCCCGTAAACCATTAGGGACACTGCCAAGCTTTTACACACAGTACAAACACCCTTTCGTTTAAACACTCACCGCTTGAGAGCATCCTAGGTGCCCCCCGTAAAGAGAGAGCATTTTTCAAAGAATTTATTTTTGCGTGGCCAGCTGGATTGTCTGAGTAACACAATCGGGCTCCTCGTTTTGGCGCTAGAACTAACTTTTAAAATCTAAATAATAGATTGACAGCTTGTTACACAGACATTCTTAAATCGCAATTTTTTTTATCAAGACAAGATCAGTAGGCCTACAACTCGAAGTTTTGAAAGTTTAAAACAAGTCGCGTAAGGCGAAATTACTACATTTAGTCAAGCTGTGGAACTCACAGAATGAAACTGAACGTAGTCCGCCGCTAGTGCAAAAGGCAGTGAAAGTGACGAGCCTGTTTGGCGCGGTAGCGGTTGCGCTGTGCTTCATAGCACGCTTTACTGTACCTCTCTTCGTTTTAACTTTCTGAGCGTGTTTTTAATCCAAACATATCATATCTATATGTTTTTGGAATCAGGAACCGACAAGGAATAAGATGAAATAGTTTTTAAAACGATTTCGGAAATTTAATTTTAATCATAATTTTTATATTTTTAATTTTCAGAGCTTGTTTTTAATCCGAATATTATACGTTAATTGGATCTGTGATCCAAACATAGCTTTTGGTCAATCGAGATGGAAGTTTATTCCACGACCCCGTAGGGCGAGTGGAATAAACTGCCATCGAGATTGACCAAAAGGCATGTTTGGATCACAGATCCAATTAACATATACATCTCGACATTCACTGGTCTTACTATGGCCCTGTCACACGACCGTTTTAACGCCTGCGTATGCCGACGTATGGGACATTTGAATAAGTATTTGAATAAGTACGCTGGCGTACGTCGAATACGTTATGGGTACGTTTTGTATACGTTAAGAGGACGCTGAAGCACGCTGGCATACGTCGTAGTACGCTGAGCACGCAGCAAAGTTTTGTGCATGCACAAAACTTTGCTGCGTGCTCAGCGTACTCAGAACTTCTTCTGGGCAACTCGGATGGTCTTCTGCGTAGTGGTTGGCACGAGATTATTTTTTTCACTTTCGAGTATGCGGACGACTGAACTTGACCGCTAAAAAGTAGTCCTTTCGGAATCATTACGCCGAGTCTGAACATGAGGTCTGAACATTGTTTTTAGGCAGGATCTGTTCTTATCTCTGTCGAGAGAGAGAGAAATACATGTCGAGACATAACATATTTATATAGCTATTCTGATGAACACGTGGGGGAATTCGGGGGCTGTGATTGGATGGTCTCTTCAGATCATCAAAGCATAATGCGGCGGAAGTCGGCCATTTTACTCAATATCCAAAAGAATATTGTCGATAATAAAGACGCATGGTTCCGGTTTCTTCCACGTGTATAAAGTACACGCATACCTCGCCAGGTTTGTTTCTGTGACTAGTCAACAGACGATGCCATTTGCTTTGTGTGTGTTTTTGTTGTTGCTCACTGTACATGACATACATTACGTGTAAAATCCAGTTCTTTAACAGGCAACAAACCTTGCACATTTCCAGAAGCTGCAATCTGAAGCGACCTATCTCTGATTCTAGCAGACGATCTGATCATCTCTCCAATGTTTAACACAAAATCAGCAAACTCTCCTGTCACATAGAACGTCCATTGTATAGTGCAATGTTGAAATGAAGTTACCGGTCTGAAACATTTAGTCGTTTTTTCTGAGACAATCTTTGTTCTCTTATCATCTACAGATTTACCGCAGTCTTCACCACGCGAATTCCCAACAGAAGTCAGACTTTCGAACATACAATATACGTAGGCAAGCATGATACGTCATGACGTCATATGATTCCTAGCATATTGACGTAATGCTAAACATCCGGTTACCTCGAGTTTTCTCCGTAATACATGTCCGTGGGTTTTTCAATGTTCGCTTATTTCCGTGGCTTCATGCGGAAAGTGAACCGTCGTCTGCAATCAACGACATGGACCATTCTGGTAGTTGTTGCTGACAAAAACATGATTTTAACACAGAATTTAATGTCAGAATAGCTATATAAACGCTATTGTGTTTTCATCGTAGCAATAGGGCCCGATATTTAGACTCGAACAACTTGTCTCGTCTAAATATCGGGCCCTATTGCTACGCTGAAAACACAATAGCTGGTAATGTTTTTGGAATCAGAACGTGATGAAGAACATCGGAAGCAAACAAACAAACAAACAAACAAAAAACAGTTCGCGTATGTGTAGCAGAGAAGCATCAATGAGACAAACGGTATGAGGTGGAACAGTTTTTACCTTGCAGACCGTCCATTGTACCTTGATCTGCTTCTTCAGACAATGTGATTCTGAGAAATCTGCTTTTTGGGGGGCCATAGATGGAACAAAGAACTGAATCTCAATAAAAGACGTCACTGAGGAAAAAAAAGTGTCACTGAGGAAAGAAAGCGTCACTGACAAAAAGACGACACTCAAGTTCAAGTTGTGGGAGCGTTCATATTTTGTTTCTTTTGATGGATAACGTCATCGGTTACATGTTTTGAAAGCAAGAGTTGCACACAGTGGACCCTCTCTCGACAGTCCCCTCAGTTAGTACACAGGCGGGAGGTATCGTTCACTGGACCACCACTATCATAGAAAGTGGAAGGTATCGTTCACTGGACCACCACTATCATAGAAAGTGGAAGGTATCGTTCACTGGACCACCACTATCATAGAAAGTGGAAGGTATCGTTCACTGGACCACCACTATCATAGAAAGTGGAAGGTATCGTTCACTGGACCACCACTATCATAGAAAGTGGAAGGTATCGTTCACTGGACCGCCACTATCATAGAAAGTGGAAGGTATCGTTCACTGGACCACCACTATCATAGAAAGTGGAAGGTATCGTTCACTGGACCGCCACTATCATAGAAAGTGGAAGGTATCGTTCACTGGACCACCACTATCATAGAAAGTGGAAGGTATCGTTCACTGGACCACCACTATCATAGAAAGTGGAAGGTATCGTTCACTGGACCACCACTATCACAGAAAGTGGAAGGTATCGTTCACTGGACCACCACTATCATAAAAAGTCTCTCTATGATAGTAGTGGTCTAGTGAACGATACCTTCCGCCTACGGTTAGTACAGCGCTTTTGAGCCCACAAACAAATTAACAATATGGCGGGTTCCTCCTTTGAAACCCACTTGTAGCAAAAGCTATCAGCATGATCTGCAAGAAAAGAACAGAAGAAGATGTACAACATAATTTACTTACCGGTTCTGCAACATTCAGTGATTCACTACCGTTTATTGCCGAATTACACTGGCCATTAAAAAAAGTAAAACGGTTGTGTTAGAAAATTGCAAGAAAATAACCCAACCCATGGTAAACCTGGGTACGTGCGCCCTTAGCTGCTGTGTACGTGCCAATCTAAACAAGAGGCGAAGCCTTCAAGGCTCCCGTAAGAAATCGACAAACAGTAACACAAACTCATTCACTCCGTAACACATACACACACACATGTACACACTGTAAGCATAGGTGACACGGTGCAAGAGTGGGAGACACTAGATCTAGATATGTCTGTCTGTAGCCTACTTAAGGGGACACGACTGCCAGATCGACCCTGCGCTTTCGACAGCGCTTCCTCGCGCACACACTGGAAACACGCTGTGCAGATCAACCTGTAGGAAATCTCCTTTGGTATCTTCTTTATCTATTTTTCTGGGGCTACGAAACCAACAATGTGAAATCGTCTTCCCGGAATCGGCGAACTGCAGCTGGGTGAGAACTATCTATACCACAATCCTTCACGCGATCTGACTTAACGTTGACCCCTGACCTGGTCTACATACCACACACGACACAAACCAGTTACCTGTTTTTACCCCCCCCCCCCAAACCCCCCCCCCCAAAAAAAAAACCCCACCACCCGTTTTCTTTGGATACACACTTTAACTACATACGTGCAGACGAAATGTTGATCATTGCTTCAATACTTTGAAGCTGTTGCTTGGATAATAACCAGGTAACCTTTTGTTGTTTGTTTGTTTGTTTGTTTAACGCCCAGCCGACCACGAAGGGCCATATCAGGGCGGTGCTGCTTTGACATATAACGTGCGCCACACACAAGACAGAAGTCGCAACACAGGCTTCATGTCTCACCCAGTCACATTATTCTGACACCGGACCAACCAGTCCTAGCACTAACCCCATAATGCCAGACGCCAGGCGGAGCAGCCACTAGATTGCCAATTTTAAAGTCTTAGGAATGACCCGGCCGGGGTTCGAACCCACGACCTCCCGATCACGGGGCGGACGCCTTACCACTAGGCCAACCGTGCCGGTCCAGGTAAAATTAGTACTTAGTATTTCGGTGTTCAGTCAAATGTTAAAATTTCTATCACACACATACACACATACACACATACACACGCACAGACAGACAAAAGTTAGCATCGCATAGGCTACACTTACGTGAGCCAAACATCACAAGGAACATGCATTCATAATACTGGCTGTTTTCCTATCAGTTGGCTAAAATTAACTAAAGCTTTAAGTGTAATCAACTTGACTTTTTTTATACACGGACGAAATGTCGTGTGCTGTTCACTTCACATAACTGCAATGCAGAATAACAGATATGTGTGTGTTTGGTGTGTGTAGGGGAAGGTTGCCTGGACCACTTTTTGGTTCTTGCTGATAACTAGCGCATAGCTTGTTTTCTTGCGTAGAAGTCTCATTTTGTGTTCGGTAGTCCAATTCTCTCTTAACTTAACCGTTAGGCCTAATTAGAGCGAATAACCTTGAAAAGACATTCAGCAGAAATTAAATAAAGACAAATTCACAACTGGTCCATATTTAGGAGCCTGGGCGCCTAATAAGGACCAGTGAAGAGGTTTTCCCGAATCACTGTAAAAAGCCCCCTATACCTTCAAAAGAACTTAATACAACGTAGTGCGCAGGTCAGATTAATTCAAATATGCTTTAGATTTGTCTGTTTGGGTTTGATGATAACATTATTTGAAGCACTACAGGAGACTAAAGAAACTTACCAAAAACAGAGAGAAAATAAATGAAATTATAAACTTACCACGAAAAGAAGACTATTTGTTCTATTTTTCTGAAAGCTCGAGAACTAGTTATAGGTTATTTTCAGCAATTAAGCTTCTAAATGAATTAATGAAACCAGCCTTTAGCTTTTATTTTCTTCGATTTGTTGATGGTGGTCCATTTTAGTTGACAAATACACTTTGAGATGTTGCTATCATTTTTTGTTTGCTGTAGCAACTCGGTGTCAAAACTGCCAACATATTGTTAGCGTACTTACTCTTTCACAACCATGTAAACGGCAACACCTGTTCTGTTTTGTTCCTCCATTTTTCGACATTTTTTTTTCTCGGAAGAGGAAGTATTTTTCTCTGAAATGCGTAATTTTTTCTCGGAAATCCTCGGATCCTCGGAGAATTCCAATGGCTAAAAACAACAACAGAGACACACACACTCGTACACATACATGCACAAATAAATGTATACACACGTGTGCGCGGAACAGGGGCGGATTGGGGGGGGGGGGGGGGTTACAGGGGTTCCGGACCCCCCCCCCCCCCCCGCTGTAAAAAAAACCCAGAAGATTTAATACTAACTTTAAAAGAAATAATGAGTGGCTGCTGACACCAGTTGATCATGTTTAAAATCAAGGATAAGCCATAAATTGTTCGTAAAATGGGGCTTCGCCCCCCAGACCTCCCAACGGGGGCCTTGCCCCTGTACCCCACAAGGGGTCTACCCCTGGACCCCAGGTTGTAACACCCCTCCCCCCCTGCTTAACTGCTCCGCCCCTGCGCAACACATATACACAGACGCACATACACTTTGAAGTACAACGAAACTGAACACCTTTTTTGTCGTATAATAGACACTTTGTTAAGGCCTTAGCATGCAGTCCGTCGCGATAAAACCTTCGTGGTTGAAAACGACGTTAAACACCAACTAAAGAAAGAAAGGAAGCATGCAGTTAGACATGCAGCATACAGCTTCCTAATCGGAAACTGCCTTTTTCGCCTGCTAAATAACGAAATTGATAAATGACTCTTTGTGTTAATTTTGCTGATATGACTATAAAAAATAAAGAAGACTAAGCTTTTTTTTCCACTGACCTACTTCGATAACCCACACGACGTTAACGCCTAGAGCTACGCGGTTAAAACACACAGTATGAATGCACCTCACCGAACTGCAACAGTACACATATTGTGCTCAAGTGTTGTCAGGATTTTGCTCCTTTCCTTACGATATGGGACCTACATGCCTTGATATGTTGTAATCAAAAGGCATTGCACACTATTCTTGCGTCAGCACAAAAAGGACGAACAAACATAACTAAATAGAGATTAACCAATGTTCTATTTTAACTCACATTGGGAATCCCGAGAGACGTTCGTTGTCTAGTGGGGCAGGCACTAAAACGGTAGCATAGACCTAGGCAAACCATACAAAACAAAAAACCTGGCTATGCACACACGTTGACCTGGGAGATCGGAAAAATATCCACCCTTACACCACCAGGCAGCCGCGGCCGGGATTTGAACTCACGACCTTCCGATTAGAAGACCGATGTCTTATCTACTAGGCCACTGCGCCCGTCACTTTTATTTGAATAGTCATGGTCCCAATTGGAACAAGAGGCGAAGCCATCAAGGCTCACGTAAGAAATCGACAAACAGTAACACAAACTCAATCACTCCGTCACACATACACACACACACACACACACACACACACACACACACACACACACACACACACACACACACACACACACACACACACACACAGAAAGAGCATAGGTGAAACTGTGCAAGAAAGCGAGACACTAGATCTAGATCTGTCTGTCTGCATGTAGGCTACTTACAAAGACACGACTGCCAAATAGTCTCGGCCCGCTCAAAATAATAATGACCGAGACTTTCAGTACTTCCTTCGCGTGACGTCTAACCCTCTTACGTCATAATGTGACGTCAATGTAATGTGACGTCTTCAAATGTTAGAGTTTCTACCACAGACATACACACGCACGCACGCACGCACGCACAGACAGACAGACAAAGTTACGATCACATAGGCTACACTTGCGTGAGCCAAAAACCCAAAAAACGGTGGTCTAAATTGGGGGGGGGGGGGGGGGGGGGTCTCACAAGAGAGGCTCCACTGTAGTGCTGACACGCGAGCCAAGACGATCACGGAGTCATTGGTGCATGACGGGGTAGGGTTGACAGAGTCATCTCTAGGGGTATTGCTCGTCAAAACGAATGGATTGAGTTACACGCACACCAACAGTGATGCATGGGTGCGTGACGGGGTGGTGTTCGTCAAAACGAAACGACATAACCCACGGGTGGGGAACTGTTCCTTATTATTTTGGTTGGGATCAGCGTGTTCCAGTTGTGGATTAAGAGGAACCACCTTCTTAAGACCCCCAATTTAAGACTCCCTCCCTTTTAAGACCTTGTTTTCTGACTTTCTGTTCATAACCTCTGTACAAAAAAAAAAAAAGACTCCCTCCTTGTTGAGACTCGATTTTCTCTGAATATTTTAGGTCTTGAAAAGGGGATTCCCCTGTAGTCGCAATTTTTCAGTTGTTCTGGGTCGCACGCGATGGTCGGTCAGACCTGTCAGTCAGTACCTGGCGCATCACGTCACGTGATGGTTGGACTATCCTAACATGTTGTAGGTATGCGGCTCGGGGGTGTAGATTATCAACGAGCGCGCATTATGTGACAAAAATGCATGTTTTTCGCACGGTTTGGTGTTTGTGTTGTGAATCAAGTTGGGTAGGCCTATGCCACGTTTCTTGTGTGGCGCCTGTACCTCGCCATTGTGATGTCTGCATGCTTTTTGGCTCACGTAAGTGTAGCCTATGCGATCGTAACTTTGTCTGTCTGTGCGTGCGTGCGTATGTGCGTGCGTGCGTGCGTATGTCTGTGGTAGAAACTCTAACATTTGAAGACGTCACATTACATTGACGTCACATTATGACGTAAGAGGGTTAGACGTCACGCGAAGGAAGTACTGAAAGTCTCGGTCATTATTATGTTGAGCGGGCCGAGACTAGTGTACATGCAGACAGACAGATCTAGATCTAGTGTCTCGCTTTCTTGCACAGTTTCACCTATTCTCTTTCTGTGTGTGTGTGTGTGTGTGTGTGTGTGTGTGTGTGTGTGTGTGTGTGTGTGTGTGTGTGTGTGTGTGTGTGTGTGTGTGTGTGTGTGTGTGTGTGTATGTGTGACGGAGTGATTGAGTTTGTGTTACTGTTTGTCGATTTCTTACGTGAGCCTTGATGGCTTCGCCTCTTGTTACATTTAAAATCTAAATTATAACAAAGTGACGGTGATGAGATGAACAAAGTTGAAAAACAAAAGAATTCTGTACTCACCGATGCGTTTTGTTGTCCTTTGTGCTTGTCTCAGTGTTACCTGATAAAGCTTTTATACGCAAAAAAAATCGTAGTATTGTGCTGTCCTTGTATCAGTGAGTAAAGAATTCTTTATTTTGTTCAACTTTTTACATTTAGTCAAGTTTTGTTATTTATTTATTTTTATTCTCGACTGCCTGTTACTGTGTATGCACGCGGGCCGAGAGGCAAGACATGTTTGTTGTAGTGTAGGCAAGCATACAAAAACCGTGGCAGGTTTGTGCGTGAGGAACCAGCATAAATTTCACAAGCTGTGGGCAAAATCAATAGCGTGCCTGCTTCCTTTGACTGGATCCTGTTTGCAGATTGACGTAAGTGTCAGTTATGCAACTAATGATCAGCACCCCCCTCCCTTAAAAAAAACCCACAACAACAACACACATACACAAAACCGCAAACACACATCACACACACACACACACACACACACACACACAACACATCACACACACACACACACACACACACACACACACACACACACACACACACACACATACAACAAATAAATACAATGAAACATTTTTTGAAAGTATAAAAAAAAATCACACTCTGGCCGACAGCAGAGAGTTTGTTGAAGGTTGACTCGTGTCCCACATTGAGAGATTGTTCTCTCATGTGTACACGTGTGGGCAGATCTGTGGTGTTGATTACGATTGCTTAAGCCCGCTACTAACTACAGCCGAACCAAGCCGAACTAGGTCGGCGAACGTTCGGCGAATGTTACACCGTGTCTGGTTCGGTGTACCAACTAGCGGCGACATGTATCGGTGACACCGGTCATATGATCAAAAACTGACTTTTCATTGGTTGAAAATATATGTGTGTATCTTCATCCTTGAAGAGTGACAATTGCAATACTAACAACAGCCGAACCACGCTCGGCGACGTCTTCAAATCGGGGGATTCACCTGTTTTTTGGTTGCAGCTGTAACTTTCGCGGTTCGTCGATACAATCCTGCAAACATTCGGCGCGTCATCGGCGAACGGACTTGTCATTGGTTGAATATTTCTGTATCTCCATCCTTGAAGAATGACGATACTGACGGCTATAACGCCATCAACCGATCACGAGTCTTCTCATGTGATATTTCTTGATCATATGACGGGTATCGCCGATATATTTCGCCGCTAGTTAGTACACCGAACCAGGCACGGTGTAACGTTCGCCGAACGTTCGGTGACCTAGTTCGGCTTGGTTCGGCTGTAGTTAGAAGTGACAGCCGCGCTGCAACCCAAAAATAGGGGAATCCCCTGATTTGATGACGTCGCCGAACGTTAGTAGCGGGCTTTACGCGCGAGGTCTGTGCCTTTAACAAAGATCGTTTTGTTCTCTCGCGTAAACAAGCATAAACACGGCAGCAGGTTGTGAAAGGAAACAGCGTTAATTCCACTTGGACACACTTTGAACTAATCGATAGCGTTGCTGCTTCCTTTGGCTAGATGCATGTTGCAGGTTGACACAACTCTCAGTTATGCGAGAGTTATGGACAGGTTAGACTGTAGTTCAGACAGGCAGGTTGACACAACTCTCAGTTATGCGAGAGTTATGGACAGGTTAGACTGTAGTTCAGACAGGCAGGTTGACACAACTCTCAGTTATGCGAGAGTTATATGGACAAGTTTGACTGTAGTTCAGACAGGCAGGTTGACACAACTCTCAGTTATGCGAGAGTTATGGACAGGTTTGACTGTAGTTCAGACAGGCAGGTTGACACAACTCTCAGGTATGCGAGAGTTATGGACATGTTTGACTGTAGTTCAGACAGGCAGGTTGACACAACTCTCAGTTATGCGAGAGTTATGGACAGGTGTGACTGTAGTTCAGACAGGCAGGTTGACACAACTCTCAGGTATGCGAGAGTTATGGACAGGTGTGACTGTAGTTCAGACAGGCAGGTTGACACAACTCTCAGGTATGCGAGAGTTATGGACATGTTTGACTGTAGTTCAGACAGGCAGGTTGACACACTGACTCTCAGTTATGCGAGAGTTATATGGACAGGTGTGACTGTAGGTCAGACAGGCAGGTTGACACAACTCTCAGTTATGCGAGAGTTATGGACAGGTGTGACTGTAGGTCAGACAGGCAGGTTGACACAACTCTCAGTTATGCGAGAGTTATATGGACAGGTGTGACTGTAGGTCAGACAGGCAGGCTGACACAACTCTCAGTTATGCGAGAGTTATATGGACAGGTGTGACTGTAGGTCAGACAGGCAGGTTGACACAACTCTCAGTTATGCGAGAGTTATATGGACAGGTGTGACTGTAGTTCAGACAGGCAGGAAGACACACCGCCAGTGTAACACTGCAACGAGCACAGCTTAATCCTGTGATCAGATTTCTCACCGACCTAGACCTTTACAGTTAATCTCGTATACACTCCGGCACACTGACTATCCTCCCAAAGGTACACTTATTTCAGGGAGAGAAAAAAAGCATGTCACTTTTTTTGCAAGTGAACGAAATTAGTGGTGAAAATCGATATATCTTTCACCCCCAAATCCGATTACTGTACTTCGAAAACGTGCACCGAGTGGTTAAGTCCATTGAATGACGGAAGGGAATGATTTTGTGACGAAGTGCATACATTTCTAAGTTAGAATACCATTTTTTTCTCTCAACGAATTAGACCCCATGGAGTGCAAAGTACTACAGGTCGATCATCAGTACTAGGGCAGGGAGGGGTATATAGTCACTAAGTCAGTGTGGAGTTTATGTGAGATCAACAGGCCGGTGAGTAATCTGATGACAGGAGAAATCTGTGCTCGTTACACCGGACGGACGGGACATGTCGACAGTATATTTAGTGGTATGCAATGAGAAGCTCCTGATAGGAGAACACCTCTAAATGAAGGACGCCTGTGGTCCTTTTTTCTATTAGCTGGAGCAACATGCACCTGTCGCAAAGGACACCTGCAATGCTGGGACACTGTTGGCTGGTCCCAATGGTGGCCTTTCAGTCATGGCAGGTATCACAGTGTTGTCATCCATGACATTGTAGACACAGCTATACACGGCACACACACCGGCTTACATACACACTGCACACACACTGGCTTGTATACACACGACATACACACTGGCTTACACACACATTGCACACATACCGGCTTACACACACACTGCACACACAACGGCTTACATACACACGGCACACACACTGGCTTACATACACACTGCACACACACTGGCTTACATACACACGACACACACACCGGCTTACATACACACTGCACACACACTGGCTTACATACACACTGCACACACACTGGCTTACATACACACGGCACACACACCGGCTTACATACACACGGCACACACACTGGCTTACATACACTTATACACACGTAGGAGATACATGTATCGATTGAACATTGGAATTTCCTTCTTTGAACCATGTGCCGTCAGAGTCCGACAAAAACTCAGTCGAGGCGGCTGGCCGAGCCAACAAAAGATTGCGTGTTAGTGTGCGTTCAATCGTAAACAAGTCGCGTAAGGCGAAATTACAACATTATTTTAGTCAATCTGTCGAACCCACAGAATAAAACTGAACGCACTGCATTTTTTTACCAAGACAAAACAGCTTCGTCAATCCACGCGGCAAGGAAGTCGCTCAATTTTCCCATGCAACACGAAGTGAAACTGACATGCAAGAATAGCGAAATAGCGTACTAAGGTAAGCAGGAAAGCGCGCTTTTCTGTATTCTTTTGAACTTTATGAGCTTGTTTCGAATACAACTTTCACAAAAAGCCGGATATGAAGTCATCAAAGATATAAATTTATTCAAAAACTGAAAAAACGTCTGGAGATATAATACTCAGGAACTCTCATGGTAAGTTTTATGAAGATCAGTCCAGTAGTTTCTCAGAATCGCGTTATACACACACACACACACACACACCGGCATACATACACCACACCCTCGTCTGGATTCCCCGTCTATGTTAAAACATTTATTCAAAACTTGACTAAATGTAACAATTAAAAGGAATTGTAAGTAAAAATCGATCGATACATAAATGTTATTTGTATTTTCAACCAAAATATGGCATTTGACACAGATCTCGATCTATAGTCACTGTTCGCCTCGACCGCTGGCGCGGTCTCGGAGGAACACTGACTGTCTCGACCTGTGTAAAATGTCATATTGTGGTTGAAAATACAAATAATTCGTATAATATTGCATGCACGCACACACACACGCGCATACACGTACGTACACACAAACACACTTAAAAACAAGCATATACACTCACGTACTTACAGACAGACACACATATTGATAACACACACACAAACACACAATTTCACCACGCCTCCCCCCTCCCCCCCACTTCAACGCGAACGAAAATAATGTGTCTACCTCCCCAAGCCCAAAACCTAGCCTCCTGCCATCATGGAAAGCACCCACAAAAATCAATAATCGTACAGAGAATTCACTCACCATGTTGAGTCATAGCACACGCCGTGTAAATCCATAGACATTTCTGAGCGGCGCCAGTCTCCCACTGACTGGTCACAGTGTCCGGCTTTCTAGCTGCACACACTGACCACACTACACGCTGTCGCGGTCACTGCTTCGCGCAAGGCCATTCTTTGATCAACAGTCCCATGCCAAAGCCGAGAATCACTAGAGCGAAGAGGCTGCTCCGAACTCAGAACTCAGAACTCAGAACTCATTTAATTGTCATAAAAACACAGTAAAGGGTTTATCAGACACGAAGTGGATAGTTGTAAAGACAAGAAGAAATATGACAGCTCCTAAACATGACAGTGCTCCTAAACATGTGCTCCTAAACATGACAGCTCCTAAAGCCTCGCGCTCTTCCCCTTCCCGTGGCGAGGTACAGACCTAATTGTGCTGTGCTGCTACGAAATGGTGTTAGCCAGTTGGAAGCGAGTGTGCGAGACAGGGCAACCTCTCCGTAAAGGTTCTTACGTTTCATTGCAGTAGAACGTCCGAATTTCTTTTCTTCTCTTCTTTCTTCCTCGCTTCTAAGCCCCCCCCCCCCCCACCTTTATAAAACTTTACATGATTTTCCCTCAGAATGATATCCCCAGACGTATTATTCATTTCTTTGCCAGGTATTAATTTGGGGGGGATAAATGTCTGTGATGACGTCATATATGACTGATTTGTGAAAGTTGAGGCGGCGGCACTGTCACACCCTCATTTAAAACAGAAATCAAATTGATTGAAATTTTTGTCAAACAATCTTCGACGAGGCCTGGACTACGGGATTGCATTTCAAGTTGGAAGTTTAAACTTGGCAGGTCAGGCAGTACGGACTGTCAAATCGGATAGAGCTGTTTTTTAGGGGACAAAATCTCAACGTGTCAACCTGTAATTGCGTTTCATAACCAGGTCTGTCCGCAACGTTTTCCATGATCCAGCCATTTATGCGCACGTGTGGCAGTATTGAATGAATAGCACGTGTGGCAGTATTGAATGAATAGCACGTGTGGCAGTATTGAATGAATAGCACGTGTGGCAGTATTGAATGAATAGCACGTGTGGCAGTATTGAATGAATAGCACGTGTGGCAGTATTGAATGAATAGCACGTGTGGCAGTATTGAATGAATAGCACGTGTGGCAGTATTGAATGAATAGCAATGTGGCAGTATTGAATGAATAGCAATGTGGCAGTATTGAATGAATAGCAATGTGGCAGTATTGAATGAATAGCAATGTGGCAGTATTGAATGAATAGCAATGTTGCTGTATTGAATGAATAGCACGTGTGGCAGTATTGAATGAATAGCACGTGTGGCAGTATTGAATGAATAGCAATGTTGCTGTTTTCAAAGGGTCCGTCAAGATGACACAAAGAGGCTTTAAACACGACACAGCAATGGCTCCTCTACCGCCTTTTGTGGAGAGAATCCAGGGTCTGGAGATAACCATAGCCTGACCTTAGCCTGACAATGAGTCGCTTGAAAACGCAAACACACGCACACTTTGGAAAAGATTCGTTCAGAAATGGTTGTGTGTGTGTGTGTGTGTGTGTGTGTGTGTGTGCGTGTGTGCGTGCGTGCGTGCGTGTGTGTGTGTGTGTGTACTTGCGTGCGCACGCGCGCACGCACTTACGTATACGTACGTGCGTGCATGCGCGCATGTTTGTGTATATTTCCCCCATCCTATGGATATTCACATTTTGTGACTCGTAGTGGAGTAAGCCAGTAAACCAGCCATTCACAAGAACCTAACAGCCCCACTATGTATGAAGGGTTCTTGTCAGCTTTCTCAGCGCAAAATGTCCACAATGTCACTTGTATCGAACATGGACCTAAAGATGTCACTATGAGAACAGATTTAATTAGGCCAAAACAAAAAATAGGTGTGGTTAAGGTAACATAGCCAAACAAAATAGGGTAGGAAGGTAGGAAATCACTTTTTTATTTTTTTACTTTTTTTTCTTAATAGCAGAGCAACCAAGCGCAACCAAAGAAAATGCCGCCATTTTTGTCATGGCAAGCGTCTGTTGGGCCTTTTTAGTAGAAGGAGTTATTTCCCTTGCATCGTCTGTCGTCTGCATGACGACTCGAGCGCTTTCGCTTTCATTGCGTTTTCTGCACTCGTTTTCTTGTTGTTTTTGTTTTCTTGACAAATGTAATACAAAGTTATAGGGTCGGCCCCTAAAAATAGGGTAGGTCGGGTTACCGTAACCACACCTATTCTTTTTTTTTTTTAGGCCTTATAGCCACTTGAACAGCAATAAAGGCAGACTGCTCAATCCTCTAGAGAACGTCAAAGGTTGTTCATAAGTTATGAGGGAGAATGGGCGCTGTGGTTACTTCACATCTTGAGACGTCAGGCATCATAAGTTATGAGGGAGAATGGGCGCTGTGGTTACTTCACATCTTGAGACGTCAGGCATTTGATTGAGTAAACACAAGATTCATTTCAATGGGTTGGGTGAGAGAGAACTCGAACTCGAACTCGAAAACTTGATTGCATAAGGATTATAGCGTTAGGTCAACAACGTCATTTCTTACAGCTAGTCCTTACAACACCACACATAAAAGGAAGAGAGAGAGAGAGAGAGAGAGAGAGAGAGAGAGAGAGAGAGAGAGAGAGAGAGAGAGAGAGAGAGAGAGAGAGAGAGAGAGAGAGAGAGAGAGAGAGAGAGAGAGAGAGAGAGAGAGAGAGAGAGAGAGAGAGAGAGAGAGAGAGAGACTTTATTAACGAGGGTAATGTCATAAGCAAACAGGTGCTTTTTTACATCCAGCCCTCGCCCATGGGAGGGTTTAATCTAATGATAATACGTTTTAAAAATGTTGGAATATCAATTAAAGAAGTAATAAAAACAAACGACAAACAAGCAAACGATTAACAGACTAAACAAACTAACAAAAATATACATACAAACGAACATGACATATTATTGTCAAAGGTATATAATAACAAACAACGTGTGAAACTTCGAGGGAAGAAAAAATCCGTGAAACTGAGGAGTCAATGAAGCAACTACGTTGAAAGTAATAGCAATGTAGCATCGTTACATAAGTCATGTTATGAAATTAATTAGGTACATTTATCTACTGAAACGTGTAAAAGGTACAAATAAGGCATCAATAATATAAACATGTTCAGGCTAAGCGAGAACGAAATGTGCCATGTATAAGGAATGAGAAATATCTGTCTTTAAAAGTCTTGGCATTGACAGAATGTTTGAGACCGCTTGGAAGTGATTCCAAAGATTAGTCCCCGAGAAGAGTAGGCTGGACTTAAAACGATCTATACGAGGCCGAGGAGCATACATTGTTGTCGGGTCTCTCAAATTGTGGGAAGTGAATTGAGAAGAAAGAGGTGCAGGCGCTCTTCCAATTATGAGTTTATGTATCAAAACGCCTTAATGGTACATGAGTCTTGATTTAGGAGGAAGAATTAATGTTTAAAAGTTTATAGTCTTCGTTGGAAACCGAGACTTGTAATAAAATAACTTTGATTGCTCTTTTATGTATACTAAATAAAGGTTTCAGAGTTTTTGCACTCGAACAATCCCATAGTGTTGACGCATAATCAATGATCGATTGAATGTGAGCGTTAAAGAAAAGTTGCCTGCCACGCCTGTTCAAGAAGTGTTTTATTCTAGACAACAAGTAAAGCCTCTTAGAGAGTATTTTATAAACTCCGGTAACGTGATCAGTCCACGATAAATCGTTATCAAGAATAACACCTAGAACTTTGTGTTTATTAACTTCTTCAACAATGTGATTATCAATCGTTAAAGGTGGAAGTGTAGATTTTAAGTTTTGGCGTTTTTGTCTGGTGGTAATAAGCATGCTTTTTGTTTTGTCTGGATTAGGAGCCATGTGGTTTAATTCGGTCCACGCTAAAAGCTCGTTAACACTTTCTTGAAGTTGTTTTGACAATACTTTCACATTTGAGTGGGAATTGTGAATAACGGTATCATCAGTGAAGAGTTCACAGTTACTGCTTATGTGTAGGGGAAGGTCATTAATGTAGATCGTAAAGAGAAGAGGGCCGAGTACAGATCCCTGAGGAAAGCCATAACGTACCTACCGACTGCATGCTAGACATAGAGCCGTTGGCGCACACAGCTTGTACTCGATCAGAAACAAAAGACTTGATTAACGATATTGTATCATTTCTAAGGCCGTACAGCGCGAGTTTCATGAGAAGTAGGCCATGATGAATCACATCAAATGCTTTAGCAAAGTCAACGAAGAGAGCAGCACATAATTTGTCTTCGTTGATCTTGCCCAACCACTGATCAACTAAAGAAACAAGTGCTGTGTGGCATGAATGATGAGTTCTGAACCCGGACTGATTTGGGTGAAATAAAGCATTTTCGTTCAAATGTGACAGAATAAACTTGTTGATATGTTGTTCCAACGGCTTTGATAAAACCGATAAAATAGATATTGGCCTGTAATTGGAGGGTTCTGTTTTAGCCCCTGACTTAAAAAGTGGAATAACTTTAGCCTGTTTTAACACAACTGGAAAATAACACTTGTCTATACAGAGATTATACAGGTAAGTTAAAGAATCAGCAAGTACAGGGGCTGCTAATTTAAGAATCTTCCCGTCCAGACCGTCAATTCCACGGGTACCTGTTTGCTTGAGGTGCATGAGTGCATTACATACTTCTGTTACAGTAATAAATGGAATGTTTAATTGCGACATTATATTTTTAGATTCACAAAAATCTGTCAGAACCTTCAAATCATTTAAATGAGTTTTGTCTTCGGGAACGACTTTCTCAGCTATGTTAGAAAAATGTTTATTCAGTTCCTCAGAGGATATGTCTTTAACAACAGGGCATTTGGATGTTGATTGTTTATTTGTTAACTCATTTATTGCCTTCCACATTGACTTAGAATTTTGTTTTGATGATGTAAGTTCCTGAAAATACTTTTTACATTTAGTCAAGTTTTGACTAAATGTTTTAACGTAGAGGGGGGAATCGAGACGAGGGTCGTGGTGTATGTGCGTGTGTGTGTGTGTGTGTGTGTGTGTCTGTCTGTGTGTGTGTGTGTGTGTGTAGAGCGATTCAGACTAAACTACTGGACCGATCTTTATGAAATTTGACACGAGAGTTCCTGGGTATGATATCCTCAGACGTTTTTTTCATTTTTTTGATAAATGTCTTTGATGACCTCATATCCGGCTTTTCGTGAAAGTTGAGGCGGCACTGTCACGCCCTCATTTTTCAACCAAACTGGTTGAAATTTTGGTCGGGTAATGTTCGACGAAGCCCGGACTTCGGTATTGCATTTCAGCGTGGTGGCTTAAAAATTAATTGATGACTTTGGTCATTAAAAATCTGAAAATTGTAAAAAAAAATAAAAATTTATAAAACGATCCAAATTTACGTTTATCTTATTTTCCATCATTTGCTGATTCCAAAAACATATAAATATGTTATATTCGGATTAAAAACAAGCTTTGAAAATTAAATATATAAAAATTATTATCAAAATTAAATTTTCCAAATCAATTTAAAAACACTTTCATCTTATTCCTTGTCGGTTCCTGATTCCAAAAACATTCTATATGATATGTTTGGATTAAAAACACGCTCAGAAAGTTAAAACGAAGAGAGGTACAGAAAAGCGTGCTATCCTTCCCAGCGCAACTACTACCCCGCTCTTCTTGTCAATTTCACTGCCTATGCCGTGAGCGGTGGACTACGAGTATACGGTCTTGCTGCGTTGCATTGCGTTCAGTTTCATTCTGTGAGTTCGACAGCTACTTGACTAAATGTTGTATTTTCGCCTTACGCGACTTGTTTACGTAGAGGGGGGGAATCGAGACGAGGGTCGTGGTGTATGTGTGTGTGTGTGTGTGTGTGTGTGTGTGTAGAGCGATTCAGAGAAAACTACTGGACCGATCTTCATGAAACTTGACATGAGAGATCCTGAGTATGGTATCTCCAGACGTTTTCTTCATTTTTATATTTAGTCAAGTTTTGACTAAATATTTTAACATCGAGGGGGAATCGAAACGAGGGTCGTGGTGTATGTGTGTGTGTATGTGTGTGTGTATGTGTGTGTGTGTGTGTGTGTGTGCGTGCGTGCGTGTAGAGCGATTCAGACCAAACTACTGGACCGATCTTTATGAAATTTGACATGAGAGTTCCTGGGATTGATATCCCCATACGTTTTTTTCATTTTTTTGATAAATGTCTTTGATGACGTCATATCCGGCTTTTCGTGAAAGTTGAGGCGGCACTGTCACGCCCTCATTTTTCAACCAAATTGGTTGAAATTTTGGTCAAGTAATCTTCGACGAAGCCCGGACTTCGGTATTGCATTTCAGCTTGGTGGCTTAAAAATTAATTAATGACTTTGGTCATTAAAAATCTGAAAATTGTAAAAAAAAAATAAAAATTTATAAAACGATCCAAATTTACGTTTATCTTATTCTCCATCATTTGCTGATTCCAAAAACATATAAATATGTTATATTCGGATTAAAAACAAGCTCTGAAAATTAAATATATAAAAATTATTATCAAAATTAAATTGTCCAAATCAATTTAAAAACACTTTCATCTTATTCCTTGTCGGTTCCTGATTCCAAAAACATATAGATATGATATGTTTGGATTAAAAACACGCTCAGAAAGTTAAAACAAAGAGAGGTACAGAGAAGCGTGCTATCCTTCTTAGCGCAACTACTACCCCGCTCTTCTTGTCAATTTCACTGCCTTTGCCATGAGCGGTGGACTGACGATGCTACGAGTAAAATGGCATTGCGTTTCATTCTGTGAGTTCGACAGCTACTTGACTAAATATTGTATTTTCGCCTTACGCGACTTGTTTATATTTAGTCAAGTTTTGACTAAATATTTTAACATCGAGGGGGAATCGAAACGAGGGTCGTGGTGTATGTGCGTGTGTCTGTGTGTGTGTGTGTGTGTGTGTGTGTGTGTGTGTGTGTGTGTGTGTGTGTGTGTGTGTGTGTAGAGCGATTCAGACTAAACTACTGGACCGATCTTTATGAAATTTGACATGAGAGTTCCTGGGTATGAAATCCCCGAACGTGTTTTTCATTTTTTTGATAAATGTCTTTGATTACGTCATATCCGGCTTTTCGTGAAAGTTGAGGCGGCACTGTCACGCCCTCATTTTTCAACCAAATTGGTTGAAATTTTGGTCAAGTAATCTTCGACGAAGCCCGGACTTCGGTATTGCATTTCAGCTTGGTGGCTTAAAAATTAATTAATGACTTTGGTCATTAAAAATCTGAAAATTGTAAAAAAAATAAAAATTTATAAAACGATCCAAATTTACGTTTATCTTATTCTCCATCATTTGCTGATTCCAAAAACATATAAATATGTTATATTCGGATTAAAAACAAGCTCTGAAAATTAAATATATAACAATTATTATCAAAATTAAATTGTCCAACTCAATTTAAAAACACTTTCATCTTATTCCTTGTCGGTTCCTGATTCCAAAAACATATAGATATGATATGTTTGGATTAAAAACACGCTCAGAAAGTTAAAACAAAGAGAGGTACAGAAAAGCGTGCTATCCTTCTTAGCGCAACTACTACCCCGCTCTTCTTGTCAATTTCACTGCCTTTGCCATGAGCGGTGGACTGACGATGCTACGAGTATTACGGTCTTGCTGAAAAATGACATTGCGTTCAGTTTCATTCTGTGAGTTCGACAGCTACTTGACTAAATATTGTATTTTCGCCTTACGCGACTTGTTTGATAAATGTCTTTGCTGACGTCATATCCGGCTTTTCGTGAAAGTTGAGGCGGCACTGTCACGCTCTCATTTTTCAACCAAATTGGTTGAAATTTTGGTCAAGTAATCTTCAACGAAGCCCGGACGTTGGTATTGCATTTCAGCTTGGAGGCTTAAAATTTAATTAATGAGTTTGCTCATTAAAGTTGTCATTGAAATCGATTTTTCGCAAACAGATTTAAAATTGATTGCATCGTATTCTTCATCACATTCTGAATCTAAAAATATATACATATGTCATGTTTACTCTTAAAATGTGATCACAATTAACGAAAATAGATTAATTAATCTTACGATTAAAATTTAAGAAATCGATCCAGAAATGATTTCATCTTATTCTTTATCATTTCCTGATTCCAAAAACATATAGATATGATAGGTTGTATTTAAAACAAGCTCAGAAAGTTAACAAGAATACAGAAAAGCGCGCTTTCCTGCTTAGCACAATACGCCACCGCGCTAATCTGGCGTGTCAATATCACTACGTTTTGCACGTGGAAGGTGAGCGATTTCCTTCACGCGGGGATTGACGAAGCTGTACTGTCTTGGTGAAAAAATACAGTGCGTTCAGTTTCATTCCGTGTGTTCGACAGCTTGACTAAATGTAAACTCAGAGGCAAAAGAAACGCAAATGCTGCAGTGAAGATGGGTTACCCATGAATTTTAATGTCGAATTAATTATTTCGGGTTAACAATAACAAGGAAACGAATTGACCGATACAAAAACCATACGGAAAAGTGTATTGGGATGAGAGCATGACGTGCCATGTTCCACTGAACACTGTTTGAAGACTGTTGAAAGTCAATAGCGTGTTGCTCCTCCCTGGGCGTTGATGACTGTGGCGCACCTCCGGTACATGGAGAGGACGAGGTGATAAATTTGCTGCTGAGGGACCTGAGCCCACACCTGGGTCACGGCAGCACGCAGTTCTGCTGCTGTGCGGGGTCTCCGAGCAAGGGCATTAATCCTTCTTTGCATGATGTCCCAAAAGTGTTCGATTGGGTTGAGATCCGGAGATCGAGCAGGATGAGGCAGAATGTTCACGCTGTTGTGACGCAACCTGTCCTGGGTAGCACGTGCAGTATAGGGACGGGCATTGTCTTGCTGGAACAGGCAGTTCCGGTACCTCTGGACAAATGGAACCACATAGGGACGCAGGACTTGATTGATGTAGCGGTCTACATTTACACCATTCCCACGGCCTTGGCCGACGTTCTGAAAGACGACAGGTCCCACTCGCTAATTGACACCAACGGCGCCCCATATCATGACGCTGGCACCTCCCCATCGATCATGCTGCAGGATGTTATTGTTAGCAAACCGCTGTCCAGGTCTTCGCCAGATCCGGACACGCCCATCGCCAGGTTCCAGGCAAAAGCGCTTCTCGTCCGAAAAAAGAACCCTCCGCCAGTCCCGATGGCGCCAGTGGGCATGCTGCTGGGCCCAGGCTAGACGATCCAGGCGATGCTGAGCTGTCAAGACAGGACGTCGAGCAGGACGCCGATTTACCAGGTTCTGCCCACCAAGGCGTCGGCGTAGAGTTCTTGCACTGACGGGTTGTCCATGCACCCCAAATGTGTCACGGGCTGTGTTGGCGGCAGTTTCGAATGCATCTCGCTGGTGTTGATGGACAAGAAGGCGATCTTGTCGGGCTGTTGTTACCCGGGGTCTGCCACGTCCTGGTAAGTCGCAGGTACTGTTAGTGGCATGAAAACTTTGCTGCAGGCGATAAACCGTGGTGACATTTACTCCAAATGCCCTAGCAACTTGCTGAACTGATCGTCTGGCATCAAGTCTCCCGATCGCCTGTTGGCGCTGATCTGGTGATAATCTCAGCATCGCGCCTGTGTCGCAGAAAGGAATGTTGTAACAGTTTTGTGAGTACGGTACAGCTTGCCTGAACACTCTGAACACGAAAAGCTGCTTTTCCACATTGTGCATGTGCTGAAAGTGGTCCCCATGACGGTTTGGGATCCCCGTCAACAAGACCTCACGTGTGACCCAGATAACGGCAAACACGGTTCTGACAAGATAAGACCGCTAAAACAACACGTGCAGAACATGCTAGTATCATTATTTTCTTTTTATTTCAAGTCCATAAAGGTTTAATTAACGCATCCTTTATTTGCGTTTCTTTTGCCTCCGAGTTTAGTAATTTCGCCTTACGCGACTTGTTCTTTTTCCATCGCTTTATAGATGTAACTTTGTTTCTCTGATCTCTATACTCATTTTCCAGCCCACTTTTGTTCAAAATATCGCGATAATCAGCTGCCTCTTGCAATTCTTGATCAAGCCATTTTGGTTTCAATTTATGCTTTACCCTCTGGGTTTTTAATGGAGCGTGTTTATTATAAACCTTTAAAAAAGCATCATGCCAATATCCAAAAGCTTCGTCCGGATCAGTCAAGTTATAAACATTTTCAAGTGGGGAGTGCAACAAATCCTCAAGAAAATCTTCCTCAATAAATTTTGAAAACGAACGATATGTTATTGTTTTGTGACCAGCGTGAGAGATTTTTACACCTTTTCGGGACCAGGTGACACACACTGGGTAATGGTCACTGCAGCCGTGTATTGGAACACAAACTTCAGCTATATGATGTAAATGAGATACGTATACATGGTCAATAAGCTTTTTTGAAGTGTTTGTTACCCTTGTGGGGGTTTGCACAACCTGATTTAAATTATAACATTCAAATGTATCCAACCATACCTTATTTGGTTTAAGTAAATCAATGTTAAAATCACCAAGGATTACTGTTTCTTTTCCCTCGAGTAAAACCGCCATTTTGTTTTCGCCGCCAGCATGTGACTAAGGACGATAACCCACAAACACTTTTTCGCATTTTCTTCGCAAGTTCCACGTCTTCCTTATGTACAAAGTTTGACTGTACCCACGGAATACGCGCGATATAAGCCTCATATTGATTGGTTGATTGGAATAGGGTCCGATATTTAGACTCGAACAAGTATAATGCGACTCGTCTTCGACTCGTCGGCATTATACTTGTCTCGTCTAAATATCGGACCCTATTGCTACGCTGAAAACACAATAGCTGTTAATATAGCATGCTGACCGGTGTAGATGTCATTCTTCCCAGAAGCTACACACTTCGTTTATTTGAGCCGTTTACATGTGATGCGATGAGACAAAAAAACCGTACATTTCAGTACTTCAAACTGTTGGTGATTTAAAAAACAAAAACATAATGTAAACTACACACGGAATCTTAAGCCGGGACAGACAGACAGACAGATACATATTTAAAGAAAGAATAGCTTACGGAATAGGCTGATTTTGCCAGACTCGTCACAAGCTTATGTGCTAAACTGTATGATTTAGATCCATGAGAATGAAGCAATATACTCAACAGTTACTGGTCGGAATATTAGATCTATACTTGTAGATCTCTACCCTAGCACTTGACAGACCTCTTAAAATGAGTTTTACTGTCTGCCCTGCAGTCCGGACTGACGATCTAACAGCGAACGACAAGTAGAATAAGGTTTACTATCTGCCCTGCAGTCCGGACTGACGATCTAACAGCGAACGACAAGAAGAAGAAGGTTTACTATCTCGAAGAAGAACAAAATAGAGGTACGCTTACAGTAACACATTTACCGTAAAATCCCCAGCATACGCCCACCCACCCCTCCGCACATATTTCGGGAAAAAGTAGGGGGTGGGCGTTTGCTAGGTATACACCCCTTTGCAAGATAAAGTGTCATCACATTTTCACGAGAAAAAAAAGTGATACAACCATGTGATTTATGCAATTTTAATAATAAAAAAAATAAAGACACCGTTTGTTTACGCAAATAAAGATCAACGTTCTGTGATAGAAAAAAAAAAGAAGAACACAAGTGACCTTGATTTTTCTCATTCTCAGAATAACGTCAGCACAAACACAGTTTCTTCTCTTGTTTGGAGACCCTCTTCCAAGTATTCCATCACAACTTGTTCAACTTCTTCAGATCTAACTGGCGGTCTTTCAGACAACTTTTATTTTTCCTTTTCTTTCCCGTATTGCTGTTCTAATATGTTTCTGTGTTCCCTTCACTCTCTCATTCATTTTTCTGTCAAAAGAAAACTCGCGGGCACATAACGAAACATTGCCTGCAGCTTCGTTTTCAAGATATCTCAGGGCTTTCAGTTTGTATGTCACTGTATATGATTTGTGCTTCGGCATGGCTGAACCAAGGGATATCTATGGCTGAACATAAGCTTAGAAAGGAAGTGCTTGTCAACGAGAGAAGTGTTCAACACTCCATAAAAGACGTCACTGAACGACGTCACTGAAAGACATGACGTAATTTTATCTACTCCCCCCCCCCCTAAAAAAAAAGGCGAACCATTGAACAGTGTGCACAAATCGTAGATAAAGGAGGCCGACTGTCTTAAAACAAATTTAAAAAACAAAAAACCGGGGTGGGCGTTTGCTAGGTAGTGACCCCTCTGCACAACATTTGGCCGTAAGTACGGGGTGGGCGTTTGCTAGTTACTGGGCGTTTGCTAGGGATTTTACGGTACTATCTTGAAGAAAGAACAAACGAAGAGTCATGTTTTGCAGATAAAATGTTCAAAACAACTGGATCGAAACTTACCAGCGACAGACTCACGAAGATGCGGGTTTTGAAAGTGTACGCTATATGACGCAACGCAGAAATGTCCGAATCACAAGCACATTTCTCGGAGATTCCTAGTCTGCCCTGGAGCGCATTTGTATCTAGGTCCGTATTTCCAACACACAAGCACGTGTAGTCTCGTAGCATACTAGTGAAATAAGTTACTTCCCCTGCTTTGTGTCGTCATTCGCTTTATTTGTTCAAGGAGTTACTGCCCTTACCTTTTTCTCTCTCTAAAGACAAGAAAAATATATTCAGTTATGTCCCAAAAGTCAGAAGCAAATAATTTCTTTACAGCAATATAGTTCATGTACATGTACTTAGTAATGCGGTAATATCTGGTTAATGTGCATTATGTACGTGATTGTGTAATCTATTTATCCGAAGATTCTTTAAATGTGTATTTTTGCTGTAATGATGAAGATTAATTGTAAGGCGCTTCAAAATATACTAGGATTTGCGCCATATATGTGACAGGGGAGGCTACCGCTCCTTTCACAGCAGACTCTGCACCCGAGTTGTTTGCCTTTAAAGTCAACACCTGTGTATTCTGGGACAGGCTGATCTTTCTTAACCCAGTGTGGGATTTTCAGTGGGGCGACCACCCCCAACCCAGCGCGTCCCCGGGTGGCGGATAGGGGAACGGTCTTCAGATATGGAGATCAGCCGCTTGCGGCCGCGGACCAAACTGGCTCCGGGTGGGATCCCGGAAAATCCTCCCCCCTGTGCTCTCAGGGTAGGACGTACGGGCCATGAGCTAAGGGTGAGGTAACCCCGACAGAAAACCCCGAATGCTGAAGACGGAGGACCCGGGCCGCACGGCGCATTCTAACAAACCACGGGTACACGCACTTACGCAAATGATGACACAATCAACCAGCACAGATGGAAATGGCGCTCGCCCATTGAGGACCCCCCAGGGTGGAGCAGCGTCGGGTCCCATGCCTCAAAGGGACCCAGCCCCAACTACTGGAGGTCCCTCCCGTCCGTCTTGTCACGCCAGGGGACGCGGGAGGAAAGTGACTGGCACCACCACAACCAGGAAGAAACCCAGTCAGCAGCGACCTTTTCAGGTCATGCACTGGAACGCAGAAAGTATCCTGAACAAGAAGACAGAGTTGGAGCATATCCTGCATGAGAAGAACATCAACATCTGCTGTATTCAGGAGACGCACCTGACACCCCAAAAGTCCTTCAAAGTGAGAGGCTACCAATGCCTTAGGTCCGACAGAACAGACCGAAGCAAAGGAGGAATCCTGACCCTCATCAGGAACAACATCAATGCCTGTTTGATAGAAACGCACATGGAGGACTCCGAATATCAGGTGATTCGAATCCAGACGAAGACATCAGAATTCCATCTTGTCAACTTCTACTGCCCCAATGATAGACACCTCGCCCTTGACACGATCCCCGCAAAGGCCTCCAACTTCATTGTGGTGGGTGACTTCAACAGTCATTCACAGAGTTGGGGATATGACCACCTGGATCGGAGAGGAGAAGAGGTGGAGAACTGGCAGGACGACAAAGGTCTCATCCTTTTGAACAGTCCCTTTGACTGCCCTACATTCTACTCCAGAAGATGGCACACTACATCAACTCCTGACCTAGCCTTCTGCACGGAAGACATGCACCAGCTAACCAGCAGAGAGGTCGGAGAACAGCTAGGTGGAAGTGACCATCGGCCAGTCTTTTTGACCCTGGGCATGGAGTCCTGCACTGAAGCTTCCTTCCCACGGTGGAACTACAAAAGAGCGAACTGGTTCCTCTTTAGACACCGCACCAGCGAACTCACCAAAGACATCAGAGTCGAGGGTCGAGACATCAATATGGTGGCGAAGGACTTCAATATGAGCATCCTCAGAGCAGCGCGTGAGTCCATTCCCAGGGGTGCCAGGAGAGACTATAAGCCCTACTGGAGCAATGAATTGCAGGAACTGGATGATGATCTGGCAGACGCCAGAAGGGAAGCAGAAGTCAACCCGTCACAAAACAACAACATCCGCCTCCAGGAAGCCAAAGCCAAATTTCTCAAAAAGAAGCTACAGGCAAGACGGAGAAGCTGGCAAGAGAAAACAAGCTCTCTGAACCTTGAGAAGGATGGCAGAAAGCTCTGGAGGCTCACCAAGCAGTTGAATGATGAGAACACCAGCAGAGGAAAGATCACATTAGAAGAGAACGGGAAGGTGCTAACTGGAAAGCATGCTGCCAACCAATTTGCTGAAAGCTATGCAGCTGAGAGCAACCTCCATGTTAGCCCCGAGAAACAGAGAGAAGCAAGAAGAGAGAAAAGAGAGAGACCTGCCAGACAGTCGACAGTGGACGCCATGAGTCAACCACTCACACTCCACGAGCTGCACTCAGCTCTGAAAAAGTCAAAGGCGAAGAAGTCCCCTGGCCCAGACGGCATCACCAACGAGATGCTAACCCACCTTGGTAGTGCAGCAGAGAACAAGCTACTCGAGGTCTTCAACAGCAGCTGGCAAGAAGGATCGCTACCACAACTCTGGCGAGAAGCGATCATGATCCCCATCTTAAAAAAAGGGAAGGATCCAAAGAAGGCCACCAGCTATCGCCCAATCAGCCTCACCAGCTGTGTTGTGAAGACCCTGGAGAGAATTGTGAACGAGCGCCTCAGGTGGTACCTGGAATCCAGGAACCTCCTCGCCCCTGAACAAGCTGGATTCCGACAGTTCCGCAGCACTGAAGATCAGGTCACTTACCTGGCGCAAGAAGTTGAAGATGCCTTTCAGGAACAGAAGCTGGTCTTCGTCACCTGGATAGATCTTCAAAAGGCCTTTGACAAGGTCTGGAAAGATGGACTCCTTGTAAAACTGCTGAGGAAAGGCGTGTCCAGCAACATGTACCAGTGGATTCGCTCTTACCTCTATAACCGCAGGGCAAGAGTTAACGTCGACCAGACCAAAAGCAAGAAGTTCCTCCTTCGTCATGGCGTCCCTCAGGGCGGAGTCCTCTCCCCCACACTCTTCCTTCTCTTCATCGACGATCTGGTGTCTGAGATGCCCAAGGGGATCAAAGCTGCTCTCTACGCAGACGACCTTGTGATCTGGTGCAAGGAGGAGCACGCAAGTACTGCCACCTACAGAATGCAGCAAGCGGCAGATAGGCTGAACGCATGGGCAGAAGATTGGTGCGTCTCCATCAACAAGGAGAAATCCTCCACCACCCTATTCACACTGTCGCCAAAGCAGAAAGCCGGAACCATTAGGCTTGGTGGAACTCCTCTGAGAGAGGATGAAGAAGCAACGTACCTTGGTGTCACCTTTGATAGACGGCAGACCTGGAAACCACACATTGCACAGGCAGAAACGAAGGCCCGGCGCAAGCTAGCCATACTCAGGAAGCTGGCAGGTACCACCTGGGGAGCGAACGAGAAGATACTGAAGACAGTATACCAGGGAACAATCAGACCCCACCTCGAGTACGGCTCCACAGCGTGGTTAACCTCAGCCAAGACAAACCTGCAGACCCTTGACCGTGTGCAAAACCAGGCCCTCCGACTCATCACCGGTGCAATGAAATCCACGCCCATCAAGGAAATGGAGAAGCTTACCACCATCCAACCCCTCTCTCAGAGAAGAGAAGCCAAGACTATGGTACAGGCCGAGAAGCTCAAGTGCCTACCCGACCACCCCATGAAGCACAGACTGAGCAACCTCACCAAGAACCGGCTTAAACGGAGCAGTTTTGTACACGAGAGCAAGAGACTTTCTCGACAGTACAGGGAAGTCCTTCCACAGAACACTCTACCTCTGACTCAAGAAGAAGAGGAAACCCCCAAGGCAACAGAGAAACCAGGCATCCAGATCTGCACCAGTGTTCCACATGTTACCTCAGGAGAAGATCAGAATGACACAGCTCGACAGGCACTCACCTTAGCCCTGATCGACGAACAGTACCCAAAAGAGGCGTGGATCCATGTATACACCGATGGATCAGCAACTAACGCCGTGCTCAATGGAGGTGCAGGCATTCTCATCCAGTTCCCTGGGGGACATACAGCTACATCCAGCGTTGCCACTGGCAAACACTGCACAAACTATAAAGCAGAAGCAGAAGCTCTCATGCAGGCCGCCTCCTTCGTTCAGGACTCCGCAGACCCTTGCTACCAAGTTGTCTTCCTCTCTGACGCCCTTTCAGTCCTTCAGGCCCTAGAGAACGACAAACTCCCACAGCTGGCCAAAGCATTACAGATGGTCAGACAAACCAGAAGAGTTGTCCTCCAGTGGATACCAGCACACTGTGGGATACCAGGAAATGAAAGGGCAGATGAGCTGGCAAAAGAAGGAGCCGTGGAAGACCAACCTGAAAACAGTGTCAGCTTTAGTGAGCAGAAGACAATCATCAAGGCATTGATGAGGCCAAGGACAAACAGAGATGACTACCACACAATGTCCAGAGAGCAGCAAGTCAACCTCATCAGGCTGCGTACTGGCCACAACAGGCTCAATGCTCACATGAACCGAAAGTTCAAGCTGGCGCCATCACCAACCTGTGCCTGCGGTCAAGAGGACCAAACAGCGGAACACATCTTACAGCGATGTCCCTTACTAGATGAGGAACGAAAAGAAGTGTGGCCGTCACCAACTCCCTTGCAGACCAAACTATACGGCAGTCGACAGGAGTTGGAGAAAACGACAACATTTATCACCAGTGCTGGACTGATTGTGTAACCTCTGCGAACGCCAAGAAGAAGAAGAAGAAGAACACCTGTGTATTGTAGAGTTCTGTTTGTGATGGGGTCTGGTGGTTTCCGATTGTCTGTATGTTCATGGAAACCTTCGGGTTTGCATAACAGTTTTTATAGGGCTAAGAAATTAGCCCTAACATTTTCAATCCTGTTTGATTGCACTTCGCTTCCCGAGGTGATCGTAGTGTTTCGGCACTCGGTTACATCTGGCGCTTGCAAGCAGGATGGGACTCGGCATGATATGTTCAGGTAATGGCATAATATGACCACTGAACATTTTCGTGCTGTTCCCATTCTGCGAACTTGGGATGGACAGTGGTCTCCCGGTTCGGAACTTCGGGACGAAGTTCATTTCAAACGGGGGCGATTGTGACAGGGGAGGCTACCGCTCCTTTCACAGCAGACTCTGCACCCGAGTTGTTGGCCTTTAAAGTCAACACCTGTGTATTGTAGAGTTCTGTTTGTGATGGGGTCTGGTGGTTTCCGATTGTCTGTATGTTCAGGGAAACCTTCGGGTTTGCATAACAGTTTTTATAGGGCTAAGAAATTAGCCCTAACATTTTCAATCCTGTTTGATTGCACTTCGCTTCCCGAGGTGATCGTAGTGTTTCGGCACTCGGTTACATATAAATACCATTATAATTATTTAAGTTATTAAGACATCCCAGTGCACCAAGGGATTTATAGAGCAAATCGAGAACATTCATTATTGAACGAAGAGCATAGCGCTGAGTTCAATAATTATTTTCGAGATTTGCTCTATAAATCCCTTAGTGCACTGGGATTGTTTCAATAATTATATTGTCAGTACCGCCAGAGAAAAAAAGAAGATTCAAAACGCACATTTTGCTACGCGCATTTGAATAGGCATAACTGTGTGGTCAGGTCGTGTAAGATCTACTTTTGTGTGGGCTGTCTCAAGTGTGTCGTGCTTTTGTTACACGCATTTTAATTTCTGTTGGTACATTCCAGTGTCGCGTCACAACTTCTCTCAATACACCGATTAACAGTTCCGCGGCCATTTTAGATTCGCACTTGCGCACATCTTTTCCACGAGCACTTTTGCTTCTTCTTCCTCTTCCGGTTTCCTGTTTTTGAGAAAATGCGCATCCGCAGATCGTTTTTTCGAGAGTTTTTTTTTCTTCTTCCTGTTCCGGGTGATTTGAGAAAGCGTAGATTCAGTCGTCAGAAAGTGCAATTTTGTAGTCTTCCAGCCCTGAAGCTGCTTTTGAGTGTTCGAAGAAAGAGTGGAAAGGTTCTAAGGATTACATCGGGCACACAAACACGCGATTTTCCTTTTTCCCCCTTTGATTTGAACGCGTGCGCAGATTGTTTTTTGCGAGTATGTTTGTACTTCTTCCTCTTCCGCTTTCCTTCTTCGTTCCATGTAAACGCCGAAACTGTTAACTGGTGTATGATTGTTGAAACAGAAACCAAGACAAGAACATGTGCTTTCTCTGTCTAGACGTCCGTCATCTTCAGTGACACAATCATGTACTTATTACGTCACGATGAGTTCTGAAACCAGAAAAACCATTGCCATTGGGAGCAATCGAGTGATTTCACTGATTTGCACTACTGACAGGTAATGGTTTATTTTATACGAATTTGATTTTAACCAGTTAAGTTTCTCGTTCGTCTGAGAATTGGTAATTTTGAGTTGTAAGGATTTGTAATAACTGATGCATATTTGTATTTCACAAAGGTACACTGTCAACGTCAATAAGAAGCGACCATTGCCAATCGGCATTGCCTTTAGTTTTTCGTTCTCCGGGAGTCCTGCAGATATTGATACAAAAATATGTACAAGTTGGTGTGTAAGTGTGTGTGTGTGTGTGTGTGTGTGTGTGTGAGTGTGTGTGTGTGAGTGTGCGTGCATTCGTGTGTGTGCGTGCGGATGTGTGTGTACGTGCGTGTGTGTAAAATGTGAAAATGTGTCTCAGCGCTCAAGCCACGAAGTATTGCCAGCGTACGGTACGTACACTGAGCAAAAAAAGTTCAGGACATTTTTTCAGTGGTATAGCCCAGATGTTAAACAGCAGTTTTTTTGTCAGAAATATACGTGTATTTGAAGATCAGTCTTTTTTCTGCTCAAAAATGTGTTTCTGGAATCTGAGCAATACCTGGGTATGACGTCACCGGTCCGTGACCACGCCTACTCTCAGAAATTGTGTTTTTTGACGGCATGATTCACTTTCAACCGTCAAAACGGTGACTTAAACTGAATGACATTTTACATTTTTTTTACATCCGAAAGTGTATTTGGTGTCTTACCTAACAGTTCATACACATTTCGTTCAAATCCGTCGCGCTGTCAGGCTGATCTAGCGTGTAAAAGAGAGCGACCACAAAACTGAAAAACAGCAAAATATCCAGGGTTTTTATGGTGTTTTTCCTGGGTAGCTGCAGTTGATATGCAATAAATCTAAAACTACAAATAGCAGCCTTTCCAATATTCACAGAACGACGACAAAGACCCTCATCTGGATTCGCGCTAGTACTTGGAGCAAACAGAACCCGAGAATGGACGTTGTAACGGTTTTCCGTTAAATATTTGCAAACGTTCGTAACGTCCTGGAAACAAATGTGACATGCACGCAACTTTGTATACTTTTCAAACAATGGTGTCATTACATGTGTGCCAAGTTTCAGAAACATTCTTTCATGGGCTCAAAAGATATAACCTCATGACTTTGAAGAAGTAACAAGTAAAATCTCACTCCACAGCGTTGTTCTATTTTTAGACGATGACGTCTGCAAAACTCATATCAAGGTGGCTGAGTGATCAGGACACACACTTAATACACTATCAAGGTTAATTGCACAAGGCTCAGCGATTGAAACCTTTTTCATTATATAAGATCTGCTGTTAGGAGTGTTGTTTTTAAAATGTGTCTTTGGCATGGTGTTTTGGTGTGCAAGCGCGTGAGTTTATGCATCTGTCTGTCTGTGACTACGTGTGTGTTTGTATGTAAAACAAACAATCCGAAGAGCTCTAAATAATTATACTTTTTGAGTTTGTGTGAGTGTGACTGTTCCCGTAGCTTGATGTTCACGATTTACGAATTAAGGGACAACCAAAAAGGCGTTCTCTCTGTGTCATAACGGACAGATAACGGTTCTCTGTATAGTAAGCCGTTATGACCTCGAGACAATGCTCTTACAGACTCTCAAAAACCTGGCGATGTCCATCTCCACAGCACCATTTTGTAGCATTCCAACTGTCTGATTCGTCACAGCAAATGCCAGATTGTGTCTCGCGGCTATCATGACGACGATGAGAAAAACCCAGAAAGCAACCCACCACACTTTTCACTTTTTAGGTGTATCAAAAGTGCCGTACTAACTGAGGTGGGAAACCGGCACGGTTGGCCTAGTGGTAAGGCGTCCGCCCCGTGATCGGGAGGTCGTGGGTTCGAACCCCGGCCGGGTCATACCTAAGACTTTAAAATTGGCAATCTAGTGGCTGCTCCGCCTGGCGTCTGGCATTATGGGGTTAGTGCTAGGACTGGTTGGTCCGGTGTCAGAATAATGTGACTGGGTGAGACATGAAGCCTGTGCTGCGACTTCTGTCTTGTGTGTGGCGCACATTAAATGTCAAAGCAGCACCGCCCTGATATGGCCCTTCGTGGTCGGCTGGGCGTTAAGCAAACAAACAAACAAACAAACAAACAAACAAACAAACAAACAAACAAACAAACAAACAAACAAACTGAGGTGGATCAGATGGTCGAGGGAGGGTCCACGGTGTGTATTAAGACGACGATGAGAAAAACCCAGTGTTGCCTCCATCCTACGTCATATTTTTGGAATTATATGACGTCATGTCTTCATTCTTCTGTCTTTTTGATTCTTCGTCTTCTTTACTTCTTTCTTACACAGCACAGCTGTGTTCAAAACACGCGAACAGTTCTTTTCTGCTACTGCTACTGAGCAAGTTGTTCGCATCATCCGTGAAGGCTATACGCATCCTATCGGAGAACAAGAAACAAAATCATAGAAAAAGTCCTTAAAAAAAGTTTCGCGAAATACACCAGGTACAGTAATTTTCACCTCTTTTCAAACGTTCATAACTTTTGAGCCCATGAAAGAATGTTTCTGAAACTTGGCACACATGTAATGGCACTATTCTGTGCAAAGTGTGCAAAGTTAAGTGCATGTCACATGTGTGTCTTGGACGTTACAAACGTTTACAAATTTTTAACGGAAAACCGTTACAACGTCCATTCTCGGGTTCTGTTGTGTTTAAGTATCAATCAATATGATGCTTATATAGCGCGTATTCCGTGGGTACAGTTCTAAACGCTTGTCGAAGAGTTGTCAACACAGGACTAGCAAAGAAACTAACATCTACAGACGGACACAAACCCTATCACACACTAGCAAACCCTGATAAACATACAACAAACAACTGTTTAACAACAATGTACACATCAATAGCTGGGTCCAAACAAAATAATATTAAACACAAAGAAAACACCTCTCACAGAGCACAGCACAAGAATGTCTTTTGGGGCACAACACATCACGTCGAACATGAAAGTCGCAACCAGCTACGGGAAGAACTGAGTCTTCAACCTACTCTTGAACGCGTCAAGAGAGGGGCTCTGGCGAAGCTCAAGCGGCAGGGAGTTCCAGACGGAGGGGCCCGCGGAGGGAAATGCACGCTGACCAGCAGATGCGAGTTTCGAGCGAGGGATGTGAAGGCGGAGTGGGTCAGCAGCAGAACGAAGGGGACGGTCGGAGGGCTGGGTGTACAGGTCCAGGGAGGATTGAAGGTACTCGGGAGCAGAGTCGTTGAGACACTTGTAGACCAGAGTGGACAGTTTGTAGGAGATTCGGGTGTTGACAGGGAGCCAGTGCAAGGAGCGAAGTAGGGGGGTGATGTGGTCTCGCTTCGTCTTCCTCAACGTCAGCCTGGCAGCAGCGTTCTGGACTCGTAGGCCATGAATGGATGAGGCGGGGAGGCCAGCCAGAAGGGAGTTGCAGTAGTCCAGACGGACTGGAACTTATACAGATGAGGGTCTTTGTCGTCGTTCTGTGAAATTTGGAGAGGCTGCTATTTGTAGTTTTAGATTTATTGCATATCAACAGCGGCTACCCAGCAAAAACACCATAAAAACATGGATTTTTTGCCGTTTTTCAGGATTGTGGTCGCTCTCCTTTACACGCTGGATCAGCCTGACTGCGCGGCGGATTTCAACGAAATGTGTATGAACTGTTAGGTAAGACACCAAATAAACTGTTTGGTGTAAAAAATGCCAAATATCATCCACTTTCAGGCGGTGTGCAATTACGGAATTGCAGTGTGCAATTACGTAATCTGATACCACTTTCAGGCGGTGTGCAATCATGTCATCTGATCCCTCTTTCAGGCGGTGTGCAATCATGTCATCTGATCCCTCTTTAAGGCGGTGTGCAATCATGTCATCTGATCCCTCTTTAAGGCGGTGTGCAATCATGTCATCTGATCCCTCTTTAAGGCGGTGTGCAATCATGTCATCTGATCCCTCTTTAAGGCGGTGTGCAATCATGTCATCTGATACTACTTTCAGGCGGTGTGCAATCATGTCATCTGATACCACTTTCAGGTGGTGTGCAATGATGTCATCTGATCCCTCTTTCATGCGTTTTGCAATCATGTCATCTGATCCCACTTTCAGGCGGTGTGCAATCATGTCATCTGATACCACTTTCAGGTGGTGTGCAATCATGTCATCTGATCCCACTTTCAGGCGGTGTGCAATCATGTCATCTGATCGCTCTTTCAGGCGGTGTGCAATCATGTCATCTGATCCCTCTTTCAGGCGGTGTGCAATCATGTCATCTGATCGCTCTTTCAGGCGGTGTGCAATCATGTCATCTGATCGCTCTTTCAGGCGGTGTGCAATCATGTCATCTGATCCCTCTTTAAGGCGGTGTGCAATCATGTCATCTGATACCACTTTCAGGCGGTGTGCAATCATGTCATCTGATCGCTCTTTCAGGTGGTGTGCAATCATGTCATCTGATTCCTCTTTCAGGCGGTGTGCAATCATGTCATCTGATACTACTTTCAGGTGGTGTGCAATCATGTCATCTGATACCACTTTCAGGCGGTGTGCAATCATGTCATCTGATACCACTTTCAGGCGGTGTGCAATCATGTCATCTGATACCACTTTCAGGTGGTGTGCAATCATGTCATCTGATCCCTCTTTCAGGTGGTGTGCAATCATGTCATCTGATACCACTTTCAGGCGGTGTGCAATCATGTCATCTGATACCACTTTCAGGTGGTGTGCAATCATGTCATCTGATACCACTTAAAGGCGGTGTGCAATCATGTCATCTGATACTACTTTCAGGCGGTGTGCAATCATGTCATCTGATACCACTTTCAGGCGGTGTGCAATCATGTCATCTGATACCACTTTCATGCGTTGTGCAATTTGTCATTTGATCCCACTTTCATGCGTTTTGCAATTTGTCATCTGATCCCACTTTCAGGCGGTGTGCAATCATGTCATCTGATCCCACTTTCAGGCGGTGTGCAATCATGTCATCTGATCCCACTTTCAGGCAGTGTGCAATCATGTCATCTGATCCCTCTTTCAGGTGGTGTGCAATCATGTCATCTGATCCCTCTTTCAGGTGGTGTGCAATCATGTCATCTGATCCCTCTTTCAGGTGGTGTGCAATCATGTCATCTGATCCCTCTTTCAGGTGGTGTGCAATCATGTCATCTGATCCCACTTTCAGGCTGTGTGCAATCATGTCATCTGATCCCACTTTCAGGCGGTGTGCAATCATGTCATCTGATCCCACTTTCAGGCGGTGTGCAATCATGTCATCTGATCCCACTTTCAGGCGGTGTGCAATCATGTCATCTGATACCACTTTCAGGCGGTGTGCAATCATGTCATCTGATCCCACTTTCAGGCGGTGTGCAATCATGTCATCTGATACCACTTTCAGGCGGTGTGCAATCATGTCATCTGATACCACTTTCAGGCGGTGTGCAATCATGTCATCTGATACCACTTTCAGGTGGTGTGCAATCATGTCATCTGATACCACTTAAAGGCGGTGTGCAATCATGTCATCTGATCCCACTTTCAGGCGGTGTGCAATCATGTCATCTGATACCACTTTCAGGCGGTGTGCAATCATGTCATCTGATACCACTTTCATGCGTTGTGCAATTTGTCATTTGATCCCACTTTCATGCGTTTTGCAATTTGTCATCTGATCCCACTTTCAGGCGGTGTGCAATCATGTCATCTGATCCCACTTTCAGGTGGTGTGCAATCATGTCATCTGATCCCTCTTTCAGGTGGTGTGCAATCATGTCATCTGATCCCTCTTTCAGGTGGTGTGCAATCATGTCATCTGATCCCTCTTTCAGGTGGTGTGCAATCATGTCATCTGATCCCACTTTCAGGCAGTGTGCAATCATGTCATCTGATCCCACTTTCAGGCGGTGTGCAATCATTTCATCTGATCCCACTTTCAGGCGGTGTGCAATCATGTCATCTGATCCCACTTTCAGGCGGTGTGCAATCATGTCATCTGATCCCACTTTCAGGCGGTGTGCAATCATGTCATCTGATCCCACTTTCAGGCGGTGTGCAAGCTGGGCTCGTGCCTGGTGTTGGCCTTGCTGCTGTCCTTGCCCTACGGCATCATCACGGGGCATCGCACGCTGGAGTTCGCCAATAACCTCAACATCACGGGCGTGACTTGCTCCGTGTCGGACGACTTCGCGGGGACCAAGATTCCGCTGATGTACAACATGGTGCTGTTCCTCGCCTTCCTCGTCCTGGTCGGCATCATGGGCGTGTCCTACGGGCTCATCCTGCTTCACCTGTGGCGCCACAAGAAGAAACTGGAGCGGTGGACGGTCAAAGCCGAGGCCAAGAACGACGTGCCAAAGCCTGAGCCCGACTCCATCAGCTTCGAGTCCAGCGTGACGCCGGACGAACCGAGTCGGGTGTTCCTCAGGGTCCCCGATAGCAGCACTCAGCCCTCGCCCCCGCCCCTCCATGTAGCGGTCACCTCCAACGACGTGGAAACCACCCCCAACGACGTGGAGACCACCCCCAACGAGTCGGCGACCACCTTCAACAAGTCGGCGACCACCCCCAACGAGTCGGCGACCACCTTCAACGAGTCGGCGACCACCTCTAACGAGTCGGCGACCACCCCCAACGAGTCAGCGACCAACTTCAACGAGTCTGCAACCACCCCCAACGAGGTTGCGACCACCCCAAACGAATCAACGACCAACTTTCACGATTCGGCGATCACCCCCAACGAGGTGGCGACTTCCCCCAACGTGTCAGCGACCACCCCCAACGAGGTTGCGACCACCCCAAACGAATCAACGACCAACTTTCACGATTCGGCGATCACCCCCAACGAGGTGGCGACTTCCCCCAACGTGTCAGCGACCACCCCCAACCAGTCGGCGACCACCCCCAACCAGTCGGCGACCACCCCCTACGATTCAGCGACCACCTTCAACGAGTCAGTGACCACCTTCAACGAGTCAGTGACCACCCCAAACGAGTCAGCGATCAGCTTCAACGAGACGACCACCAACCCCAACCAGTCGGCGACAACCCCCAACCAGTCGGCGACCATTCCCTACGATTCAGCGACCACCTTCAACGAGTCAGTGACCACCTTCAACGTGTCAGTGACCACCCCGAACGAGTCAGCGATCAGCTTCAACGAGACGGCCACCAACCCCAACCAGTCGGCGACAACCCCCAACCTGTCGGCGACCGCCTTCAACGAGTCAGCGACCACCTTCAACGAGTCGGCGACCACCTTCAACGAGTCAGCGACCACCTTCAACGAGTCGGCGACCATTTTCAACGAGTCAGCGACCACCTTCAACGAGTCAGGGACCATCTCCAACGAGGTGGCGACCACCCTCAACGAGTCGGCGACCACCTTCAACGAGTCGGGGACCATCTCCAACGAGTCGGCGACCACCCTCAACTAGTCGGCAACAACCTTCAACGAGTCAGCGACCACCTCCAACGAGTTGTTGACCACCCCCAACCAGTCGGCGACCACCCTCAACGAGGTGGCGACCTCCCCCAACAAGTCAGTGACCACCCTGAACGAGTCAGCGACCACCTTTAACGAGTCAGCGACCACCCTTAACGATTCATCGACCACCCCCAATTAGTCGGCGACCACCCCCAACCTGTCGGCGACCACCTCCAACGAGGTGGCGACCACCTTCAACGAGTCAGCGACCACCTTCAACGAGTCTGAGACCACCTTCAACGAGTCGGAGACCACCTTCAACGAGTCGGCGACCACCTTCAACGAGTCGGCAACCACCTTCAACGAGTCAGGGACCACCTTCAACGAGTCGGCGACCACCCTCAACGATTTGTAATAACTGATGCATATTTGTAGGGGACCGGCTCCTAATATGGACCACCTCCTGTTCTTACAAACTAACGGCGCTAGTGCGCTCAAAACAATTTCATTCGCTTTATTCACCCTTTGTGGATAAGTTCTGTCAAAACAGTTAGGCTTTTTCGCTTTGTTTCACTTTTGCAGCGTTCACTCTAAATTTGCCGCCTAGTACGGACTCGTTTCTGTCCACAGCCAAAGCTTTCATAACACAAAAATGGCTATATATGACAGCTAAAACAGTATTTGTTACATTTTAACAGTGTGTACCCCGAGTTTCTACTGCAAACAAAAAATAATAGCAAAACCTCAAAGTATGTGTCAGACCCCTAATATATGGACCACCTTCAACAGATAGAAGAAAACAAAAACTAATGGCAATTTTAATTAATTCATTAAGAAGCTTGCTGAAAATAACCTATAACTTGCCCTCGAGATTTGAAAAAAATATAACAAATAGTCTTTTGTTTGTGGAAGTTGATAATTTCACTTATTTTCACTCTGTTTTTGATAAGCTTCTTCAGTTTCCTGGTGTGCTTCAAATAATGCTCCCATCAACCCGAAACAGCTAAATCTAAAGCATATTTGAATTAGTCTGACTTGCACACTAAGTTGTATCATGTTATTTTGAAGTATAGGGGGCTTTTTACAGTGTTTCGTGAAGGCCGCTTCACTGGTCCATATTGGGCGCCCAGGCTCCTAAAATGGACCATTTGTGATTTTTTTCTGTATTTAATTTTTGCTGAAGGTCTATCAAAGTTGTTTCACTCTAATTAGGCCTAACTGTTAAAGGCACAGTAAGCCTCCCGTAAACCATCACAGATACGGTCAGGCTTTTACACACAGTACAAACACCCTTTCATTTAAACACTCACCGATTGAGAACATCCTAGGTGCCCTCCGTAAAGAGCGAACAATTTTCAAAGAATTTATTTTTGCGTGGTTTATCTTACCCCTGAGTCATCGTGAACCCGTGTGATCCAGTTTCCCTTTTTCACAATGTAGTCGAATGCGACTCGATGATGACATTATCTACAATAGCACGTGTTTATGCACGAAACAAACGGACGTGGTTTACAAGAACTCTAGCGATGGCTTTTGACTGTTGAGAGGAACGGCGATATGCATAAACCGTCGTCTGCTACGACCCTTGCGTGACCCTGCTTCCGGGCTTTTCTTTTTTCAAACTTTCACAACTTCGAATTGTAGTGATCTTGTATTGATGAAAAAAGAATTCTTTTATGATTAAAGAATGTTTGTGTAACAAGCTGTCAATTTATTATTTAGATTTTAAAAGTTAGGTCTAGCGCAGAAACGCACCACGGTCCAAAAACATTCTGATAATCATCGATTCACGGCTATGGCCAGTTTACATCAACGTCAATAAGAAGCGGCCATTGCTTTTAGTTTTTACATTTAGTCAAAACTTGATATGATATGTTTGGATTAAAAACAAACTCAGTAAGCTAAAAAGAATAGAGATACAGAAAAGCGTGTTATTCTGCTCAGCGCGACCACTACCGCACTATTCTGGCTTGTCGATTTCACTGCCTTTGCCACGAGCGGTGAACTGACGAAACTACGAGTATGCGGTCTTGGTGAAAAAAGCAGTGCGTTCAGTTTTATTCTGTGAGTTCGACAGCTTGACTAAATGTTGTTATTTCGCCTTACGCGACTTGTTTTTATGGCAATCCGAATGGTGCAAAAGTCCCTTTTAGCTCTTGATGTCTAAATAACACAGTATTTAGCTAAATAACGCGTTATTTAGCTAAACAATGCTTTATTTAGCTATATCATGCATTATTTAGCTAAATAATGCATTGTTTAAATTAAACAATGCATTATTTACAGATACAGAAAAAAGAGAGCCCAGAGCACTAAATAATGCATTGTTTAGCATAAATAAGAGATTGTGTTTGTAAATAACTCATTATTTATAAATAATTACGCGTTTTCTCTAAACAATATATTATATGTAAATAAAGTGTTATTTAAATAAATAAAATATTATTTAGATAAATAAAATATTATTTATCTAAATAAAATATTATTTAGATAAATAAAATATTATATGTAAATAAAATATTATTTATCTAAATAAAATATTATTTATCTAAATAAAATATTATTTAGATAAATAATTTATTATTTAGATAAATAATTTATTATTTAGATAAATAATTTATTATTTACTGTTTTTGCCTTGAAATAGTATTATTACACTAAATAATGCTTTATATAGCTATATAATAGGTTTCCGCTATATAATTCATGATTTGGTAAATAATACATTATATACCGTAAATAAAATATTATATACCGTAAACAATTCATTGTTTAGCGCATCGCGAAGCCGTTTTTTCTCTTGTTGTTTTTTTCCACGTGTTTCCGTGGATCCACGAGAGCTCTGTTGATTCTCAAACTGACCAATCAGACAACTAGCATCTGTACACTAATTAAAGTCCCATTGTTGAGTGTGACGAAAACTCGTGGTGACGATTTTAAAACATGTTGGGTCACGCATGGTCCAATCTTACATGGTCCAATCTTACATGGTCCAACCTTACATGGTCCAACCTTACATGGTCCAACCTTACATGGTCCAATCTTACATGGTCCAACCTTACATGGTCCAACCTTACATGGTCCAATCTTACATGGTCCAATCTTACATGGTCCAACCTTACATGGTTCAACCTTACATGGTCCAATCTTACATGGTCCAATCTTGCATGGTCCAATCTTACATGGTCCAATCTTACATGGTCCAACCTTACATGGTCCAACCTTACATGGTCCAACCTTACATGGTCCAATCTTACATGGTCCAACCTTACATGGTCCAACCTTACATGGTCCAATCTTACATGGTCCAATCTTGCATGGTCCAATCTTGCATGGTCCAACCTTACATGGTCCAATCTTACATGGTCCAACCTTACATGGTCCAACCTTACATGGTCCAATCTTACATGGTCCAATCTTACATGGTCCAACCTTACATGGTTCAACCTTACATGGTCCAATCTTACATGGTCCAATCTTGCATGGTCCAATCTTACATGGTCCAACCTTGCATGGTCCAACCTTGCATGGTCCAATCTTACATGGTCCAACCTTACATGGTCCAACCTTACATGGTCCAATCTTACATGGTCCAACCTTACATGGTCCAACCTTACATGGTCCAATCTTACATGGTCCAATCTTGCATGGACCAATCTTGCATGGTCCAACCTTGCATGGTCCAATCTTACATGGTCCAACCTTACATGGTCCAACCTTACATGGTCCAACCTTACATGGTCCAATCTTGCATGGTCCAATCTTACATGGTCCAACCTTGCATGGTCCAACCTTGCATGGTCCAATCTTACATGGTCCAATCTTACATGGTCCAACCTTACATGGTCCAACCTTACATGGTCCAACCTTACATGGTCCAATCTTACATGGTCCAACCTTACATGGTCCAACCTTGCATGGTCCAATCTTACATGGTCCAACCTTACATGGTCCAACCTTACATGGTCCAACCTTACATGGTCCAATCTTACATGGTCCAACCTTACATGGTCCAACCTTACATGGTCCAATCTTACATGGTCCAATCTTGCATGGTCCAATCTTACATGGTCCAACCTTGCATGGTCCAACCTTACATGGTCCAATCTTACATGGTCCAATCTTACATGGTCCAACCTTACATGGTCCAACCTTACATGGTCCAATCTTACATGGTCCAATCTTACATGGTCCAACCTTACATGGTTCAACCTTACATGGTCCAATCTTACATGGTCCAATCTTGCATGGTCCAATCTTACATGGTCCAACCTTGCATGGTCCAACCTTGCATGGTCCAACCTTGCATGGTCCAATCTTACATGGTCCAACCTTACATGGTCCAACCTTACATGGTCCAACCTTACATGGTCCAATCTTACATGGTCCAACCTTACATGGTCCAACCTTACATGGTCCAATCTTACATGATCCAATCTTGCATGGTCCAATCTTGCATGGTCCAACCTTGCATGGTCCAATCTTACATGGTCCAACCTTACATGGTCCAACCTTACATGGTCCAATCTTACATGGTCCAACCTTACATGGTCCAACCTTGCAGGGTCCAATCTTACATGGTCCAATAATATATATGGACCATGTAAGATTGGACCATGTAAGGTTGGACCATGTAAGATTGGACCATGTAAGGTTGGACCATGCAAGATTGGACCATGTAAGGTTGGACCATGTAAGATTGGACCATGCAAGGTTGGACCATGTAAGGTTGGACCATGTAAGATTGGACCATGCAAGGTTGGACCATGCAAGGTTGGACCATGTAAGATTGGACCATGCAAGATTGGACCATGTAAGATTGGACCATGTAAGGTTGAACCATGTAAGGTTGGACCATGTAAGATTGGACCATGTAAGATTGGACCATGTAAGGTTGGACCATGCAAGGTTGGACCATGTAAGATTGGACCATGTAAGGTTGGACCATGTAAGGTTGGACCATGCAAGGTTGGACCATGTAAGATTGGACCATGTAAGGTTGGACCATGTAAGGTTGGACCATGCAAGGTTGGACCATGTAAGATTGGACCATGCAAGATTGGACCATGCAAGATTGGACCATGTAAGATTGGACCATGTAAGGTTGGACCATGTAAGGTTGGACCATGTAAGATTGGACCATGTAAGGTTGGACCATGTAAGGTTGGACCATGTAAGGTTGGACCATGTAAGATTGGACCATGTAAGATTGGACCATGCAAGGTTGGACCATGTAAGGTTGGACCATGTAAGATTGGACCATGTAAGGTTGGACCATGTAAGGTTGGACCATGTAAGGTTGGACCATGTAAGATTGGACCATGTAAGATTGGACCATGCAAGGTTGGACCATGCAAGGTTGGACCATGTAAGATTGGACCATGCAAGATTGGACCATGTAAGATTGGACCATGTAAGGTTGGACCATGTAAGGTTGGACCATGTAAGGTTGGACCATGTAAGATTGGACCATGCAAGGTTGGACCATGCAAGATTGGACCATGCAAGATTGGACCATGTAAGATTGGACCATGTACGGTTGGACCATGTAAGGTTGGACCATGTAAGATTGGACCATGTAAGGTTGTACCATGTAAGGTTGGACCATGTAAGGTTGGACCATGTAAGATTGGACCATGCAAGGTTGGACCATGCAAGGTTGGACCATGTAAGATTGGACCATGCAAGATTGGACCATGTAAGATTGGACCATGTAAGGTTGAACCATGTAAGGTTGGACCATGTAAGATGGGACCATGTAAGATTGGACCATGTAAGGTTGGACCATGTAAGGTTGGACCATGTAAGATTGGACCATGTAAAGTTGGACCATGCAAGATTGGACCATGCAAGATTGGACCATGTAAGGTTGGACCATGTAAGGTTGGACCATGTAAGATTGGACCATGTAAGGTTGGACCATGTAAGGTTGGACCATGTAAGATTGGACCATGTAAGATTGGACCATGTAAGGTTGGACCATGTAAGATTGGACCATGTAAGGTTGGACCATGTAAGGTTGGACCATGTAAGGTTGGACCATGTAAGATTGGACCATGTAAGATTGGACCATGCAAGGTTGGACCATGCAAGGTTGGACCATGTAAGATTGGACCATGCAAGATTGGACCATGTAAGATTGGACCATGTAAGGTTGGACCATGTAAGGTTGGACCATGTAAGGTTGGACCATGTAAGGTTGGACCATGTAAGATTGGACCATGTAAGATAGGACCATGCAAGGTTGGACCATGCAAGGTTGGACCATGTAAGATTGGACCATGCAAGATTGGACCATGTAAGATTGGACCATGTAAGGTTGAACCATGTAAGGTTGGACCATGTAAGATGGGACCATGTAAGATTGGACCATGTAAGGTTGGACCATGTAAGGTTGGACCATGTAAGATTGGACCATGTAAGATTGGTCCATGCGTGACCCAACATGTTTTAAAATCGTCACCACGAGTTTTCGTCACACTCAACAATGGGACTTTAATTAGTGTACAGATGCTAGTTGTCTGATTGGTCAGTTTGAGAATCAACAGAGCTCTCGTGGATCCACGGAAACACGTGGAAAAAAACAACAAGAGAAAAAACGGCTTCGCGATGCGCTAAACAATGAATTGTTTACGGTATATAATATTTTATTTACGGTATATAATGTATTATTTACCAAATCATGAATTATATAGCGGAAACCTATTATATAGCTATATAAAGCATTATTTAGTGTAATAATACTATTTCAAGGCAAAAACAGTAAATAATAAATTATTTATCTAAATAATAAATTATTTATCTAAATAATAAATTATTTATCTAAATAATAAATTATTTATCTAAATAATATTTTATTTAGATAAATAATATTTTATTTAGATAAATAATATTTTATTTACATATAATATTTTATTTATCTAAATAATATTTTATTTAGATAAATAATATTTTATTTATCTAAATAATATTTTATTTATTTAAATAACACTTTATTTACATATAATATATTGTTTAGAGAAAACGCGTAATTATTTATAAATAATGAGTTATTTACAAACACAATCTCTTATTTATGCTAAACAATGCATTATTTAGTGCTCTGGGCTCTCTTTTTTCTGTATCTGTAAATAATGCATTGTTTAATTTAAACAATGCATTATTTAGCTAAATAATGCATGATATAGCTAAATAAAGCATTGTTTAGCTAAATAACGCGTTATTTAGCTAAATAATGTGTTATTTAGACATCAAGAGCTAAAAGGGACTTTTGCACCATTCGGATTGCCATATGTTTTATCCTATAATATTGCAGAGAAGGGATTTAGTTGCAACAATAAATTTTCTTCGAACATGTCAAATTCCAAATACATGATGCAAACGTTCAAATATAAAAGAGTCCGTATGCCACCTGTGTGTGCGTGTATGTGTGTGTGTGCGTGTGTGTGTGGGTGGGTGTGTGTGTGTGTGTGTGTGTGTGTGTGGATGTGTGTGTGTGGATGTGGGTGGGTGTGGGTGGATGTGGGGGTGTGTGTGGGTGTGTGGGTGGGTGGGTGGGTGGGTGGGTGTGTGGGTGGGTGTGTGGGTGGGAGGGTGGGTGTGTGTATTTGTGTTTTCTAAAGATCCTTATCAACGTACCTCTCTCTCTCTCTCTAGCTCTCTCTCTCTCTAGCTCTCTCTCTCTCTCTCTCATTCTCTCTCTCTCTCTCTCTTTCCTCCTCTCTCTCTATATGCGCACTTCTTTGTTTTAAATGACAGTTCGCAATTTATTGTTCTAACTAAAGCCCTTCTATGCAATATCATTTCTTTCTTTCTTTCTTTGGTGTTTAACGTCGTTTTCAACCACGAAGGTTTTATCGCGACGAGGGAAAGGGGGGAGATGGGATAGGGGAAAGGGGGGGGGGGAGATGGGATAGAGCCACCTGTTATAAGTGTTTCTTGTTCACAAAAGCACCAATCAAAAAATCGCTCCAGGGGCTTGCAACGTAGTACAATACATGACCCTACTGGGACAATGCAAGTTTCCAGTACAAAGGACCAAACATTTCTTACATACTGCCTGACCAAAATCTTCACAAACATTGACCACATTCTACACAAGAACCACTTTACAAGGGTAAAAGGAGAAACAGAATCCGTTAGTCGCCTCATACGACATGCGGGGTGCAGAGAAATAAGGATGTGGAAAAGAAGACTTTTGGTAAGTGAAATAAAGGTGATGGATCCAGTCAGGTAGAAATAAGACAACAAGAAAAGAATTGGAAAACTGCAGGGAATAGTAGGGAGAGTTTTCTTGGAAGGAAATATAGGTGAAAGGACTGGTAAGGCAGAAATAAGACAAAAGAAGAGAAGAAACAGAACCGTTAGTCGCCTCTTACGACATGCTGGGTAGCATCGGGTAAATTCTTTCTAGTCCCAACCAATATGGGACTCCCCCTAACCCGCGGGGGGTATGCAATATCATATAGGATAAGATAAAGAAGGGGAATTCCGAATATAGAAAAGCAACTCAAAGTGCTCTGACTATATAACATAAATTACACAAGCGCGCATACACACACACGCACACACACACACACACACACACACACACACACACACACACACACACACATAAACTCAGAGGCAAAAGAAACGCAAATGCTGCAGTGAATATGGGTTACACATAAATTTTAATGTAGAATTAATTATTTCGGGTTAACAATAACAAGAAAACGAATTGACCGATACAAAAACCAGACGGAAAAGTGTATTGGGATATGAGAGCATGACATGCCATGTTCCACTGAACACTGTGTGAAGACTGTTGAAAGTCAATAGCGTGTTGCTCCTCCCTGGGCGTTGATGACTGTGGTGCACCTCCGGTACATGGAGAGGACGAGGTGATTAATTTTCTGCTGAGGGACCTGAGCCCACACCTGGGTCACGGTAGCACGCGGTTATGCTGCTGTGCGGGGTCTCCGGGCAAGGGCATTAACCCTTCTTTGCATGATGTCCCAAAAGTGTTCGATTGGGTTGAGATCGGGAATCGAGCAGGATGAGGCAGAAGGTTTACGCTGTTGTGACGCAGGAAGTTCTGGGTAGCACGTGCAGAATGGGGACGGGCATTGTCTTGCTGGAACAGGCAGTTCCGGTGCCTCTGGACAAATGGAACCACATAGGGACGCAGGACTTGATTGATATAGCGGTCTGCATTGACACCATTCCCACGACCTTGGCCGACGTTCTGAAAGACGACAGGCCCCAGTCGCTGATTGACACCAATGGCGCCCCATATCATGACGCTGGCACCTCCCCATAGATCATGCTGCAGGTTCCAGGCAAAAGCGCTTCTAGTACTCGGTAAACGTATTTTGTCTTCACGTTATTCAAATTTTAACGATGTTGAGTTATCATTTGTTTTGCTTCTCTTTGATTTTACTTCATTGTAAATCTAATACATATTCTTTTTTTGTTATAAGTAAGCCCCTCCAACGTTTTGTAACATTAAAACTAAATATTTTCAAAACAGTAAAAATTCAATTTTTTGACCATTGTGATTTTTGCGATTTTTGTCATTTTTGGGGCACATTATTTCACCAGATTACGCAGATACAGCTTTGAAAAAAATTCGAGATATACACTATGTAGATGTCGGTTTATTAAAAAAACTTTACATTTCTACAACAACAATTGCCAGCGCTGCGTCGACGCAAAAATGACCAACAACGCAAAACAGCAAATAACGCCAAATAATGGCAAATTTGAACGTTCATATCTCTGAAACTATTTGTCAGACATCCTTGAAATTTTGTAACCTTCTTAGTTAGCATGCCGACTACACGCGGGCAACAAATTACATACTTGAAGTAATTTTGAAAAAATTAATGGACCTACCTACTAATAGTAGTAGTCTTGAGAGCGCACTTCTTCTTCTTCTTCTTCTGCGTTCGTGGGCTGAAACTCCCACGTACACTCGTATTTTTTGCACGAGTGGAATTTTACGTGTATGACCGTTTTTTACCCCGCCATTTAGGCAGCCATACGCCGTTTTCGGAGGAAGCATGCTGGGTATTTTCGTGTTTCTATAACCCACCGAACTCTGATATGGATTACAGGATCTTTTTCGTGCGCACTTGGTCTTGTGCTTGCGTGTACACACGGGGGTGTTCGGACACCGAGGAAAGTCTGCAAACAAAGTTGACTCTGAGAAATGAATATCTCGCCGAACGTGGGGACGAACTCACGCTGACAGCGGCCAACTGGATACTTGAAATCCAGCGCGCTACCGACTGAGCTACATCCCCGCCCACATTCCTAATGAAAACGAATATAATTATTGCAGGTGGAAGCCGATGAGGCTGCATTTCTTCGGGGGGTGCCCGCAAAAATAGATCTACACGGTTCGAGCGGGACAGTTGAGCTCGGAACATGTTTGCATAATAGAGTGTCTTCCCTTTGTTCTTCTCGTGAGAACGTTATTTTGTATGAATACGATTCACTTGCAAAATAAAGTATACGACTTGGTGTTTTAGTGGTAAATGTAGATAGAAATGTGTAATACAGACAAAGCAAACAAATAAACGTGTTTTTCTGGTGAAAATGTTGCGTTGTGCTGGAGTTTGGGTGGCCACGTGATGTACACAAAGCATGGCAAAGGTGCGGGACGGACTCTGCTTTGTGCTGTAACACTGCCACTGGCAAGTTCAAAACACGAGAAAAACGATTTCGTTTTGCGGACAGCCACGAGGGATGTATGTATTTTTCAAATGGTCGTAACATAAGTCTTGTATTTATCATGATCTATCATCATACTCAGGCCCTGTTATTTTTTTCGTCACACCTAAAACCGTTATTTCTTGTGAGCGGTCCTGCATTATAGCCATTAACTTTGATCCCGACCCGCTCGTGACGAGTGCCTGTGTGATCTGCTCTAACTTGTAACCTCTCTCAAGGGTTGTGGATTCCGAGACAAGAATTCAAGAGCTTTCTCTGTTAGTACGTCATATTCAGTGACAAAATCATACTTATTACGTCACGATGAGTTCTGAAACCAGAGAAACTTTTGCCATTGGGAGCAATCGAGTGATTTCACTGATTTGCACTACTGAAAGGTAATGGTTTATTCTATATTAATTCAATTTTAACCAGTTTTGTTTCTCGTTCGTCTGAGAATGGGTAATGTTGAACTTTAGGGATTTGGAAAAACTAGTGGATATTTGAAAAATGCGCTCCACATTCAATTTCAATAAAAGCGACCATTGATTTTAGTTTAGTCCGGGAGTTCTGCAGATATTAATTAATACAAAAAGATGTATACGTTGGTGTGTGTGAGTGTGTGTGTGTGTGTGTGTGTGTGTTTGTGTGTGTATGTGTGTGTAAGTGTGTGTTCATGTGCGTGCGTGTGCGTGTGCGTGTGTGTCAGCAGGGGCGGATTAGGGGGGGGGGGGGGTTGGGGGGGTTACAGGGGTTCCGGAACCCCCCCCCCTGTCAAAATAAAATAAAATAATACTAACTTTAAAAGAAATAATGAGTGGCTGCTGACACCAGTTGATCATGTTTAAAATCATGAATAACCCATAAATTGTTAATAAAATAGCTAAAACTCTTTAGCTTGTGGGGCATCTACCCCTGGACCCCAGGTAGTAACCCCCCCCCTCCCCCCCCCCCCCTCTGGCTTAACTGCTCCGCCCCTGGTGTGTGTGTGTGCGTACGTGCGCGTGTGTGTGTGCGTGTGTGTGTGTGTGTGTGTGTGTGTGTGTGTGTGTGTGTGTGTGTGTGTGTGTGCGTGCGTGCGTGGGTGGGTGTCAAATGTGACAGTTTGTCTCAGCGCTCAAGCCACGAATTATTGCCAGCGTACTGCTCATGGTTTGTAGAGTCGAACCTGCCCTTGAGACTACCTGTCTAAAGAGACCACCCCAAAGGATCCCCAAGGGTTTTTACCAGATAAATGACCTGTCTAAAGAGACCACCTGCCTGTCGAAACCAAAGACCACCCAATTTCGGTCCCAAAACATGATTTCAACCTGTCGTGGGAGACCACCCGACGTCCTTTCCAAAACGAACCCACTTGACATTACCGGGCAGAAGATGAGGTCAAGTATGGTCGATGACAGTTTTATGGTCTGACCTGATCTCATTGAGTTCGACAGTCACTCCCCCACCCCCCTCCATCCACCTCACTTTCCTAACACATAAGCCCCCAGGACTGGTGTCTAGACCGCGTATTGCAATCGCTCGTCTGTGACGAGTGCCTTGCAGTTCCTCTTTGATCACTCGTCGATTGTGTATCCTCCCGGCACGGCTGAACAAGAAAGCAGTGGAGCAACAACTGTGACTAAGTGGCCAGTGGACGACACAGGCGGTGAATGGCTGGCCTGTGACATTGACTGGCGTTTCTCTTTGCCACAGGCGGTGAATGGCTGGCCTGTGACATTGACTGGCGTTTCTCTTTGCCAGAGGCGGTGAAGCAAACTTGATCCATTATTTTCAACCGGAACTCCTGATTCGCTTCAGCAAAATGTTACTACTCCACTGTCCACCCTCAAGAGACAGCAATTGTTCGGAGGACTATTGAGAGGATGTCGAACATCTTTCAACTGCGCTGGAATCAAAACCAAGCCGATACCTGTCCGGAGGATAAAACAAGTCGCGTAAGGCGAAATAACAACATTGGTTTAAACAAAACTTTATTCAATTTTAATCATGACAAGAATAATGCATGGATGATTACATACTCAAGCATATAATGCTTATTTTAAGCAATCATAATAATGACAAAACAAAGGTTAGCATGATGGCGGAATAAATACATTAGCTCATTTCAGGAAACTAAAAAAAAAGAAAAAAAAAGAAAAAACAGATACACAAACATTTAGTCAAGCTGTCGAAGTCACAGAATGAAACTGAACGCACTGCTTTTTTCACCAAGACCACATACTCGTAGTTTCGTCAGTCCACCGCTCGTGGCAAAGGCAACGAAATCGACAAGCCATGCAGAATAGTGCGGTAGTCTTCTTCTCGATCGCTCAGACAGGGACTCCGGAACTTCTGATGAAGTCTGCAGTACAGCGAAGACTCCGCAGGTTGCCGAAGATCTTCTCCTGAACTGGTGTGTCAGCAGACCATATTTCTGCTCGTAGTTTTTGGTGGATTGGACAGTGTTGGAGGAGGTGTTCCACTGTAGAGTGCGGTAGTGAGCAGGATAACACGCTTTTCTGTATTTCTATTCTTTTTAGCTTACTGAGTTTGTTTTTAATCCAAACATATCATATGTATATGTTTTTGGAATCAGGGACCGACAAGGAGTAAGATGAAATTTTTTTAAAACGAGTTCGGAAATTTAATTTTAATAATAATTTTTATATTTTTAATTTTCAGAGCTTGTTTTTAATCCAAATATAACATATTTATATCTTTTTGGAATCAGAACATGATAAAGAATAAAATAAAAGTAATTTTGGATCATTTTATAAAAAAATATTTTTAATTACAATTTTCAGATTTTTAATGACCAAAGTCATCAATTAATTTTTAAGCCTCCATGCTGAAATGCAATACCGAAGTCCGGCCTTTGTCGAAGATTGCTTGGCCAAAATTCCAATCAATTTGATTGAAAAATGAAGGTGTGACAGTGCCGCCTCAACTTTTACAAAAAGCCGGATATGACGTCATAAAAGACATTTATCGAAAAAAAGAAAAAAAGTCTGGGGATATCATACCCAGAAACTCTCATGTAAAATTTCATAAAGATCGTTCCTGTAGTTTACTCTGAATCGCTCTACACACACGCACAGACAGACAGACAGACAGACAGACACACACACACACACACACACACACACACACATACACCACGACCCTCGTCTCGATTCCCCCTCTATGTTAAAACATTTAGTCAAAACTTGACTAAATGTAACAAGTCGCGTAAGGCGAAAATAGGGGAGACCGGGGCTAGTCCGCCCCCGGGGCACATCCGTCTTTGTCTGTTTATTCTTACGTTTAGTCATTCACACCATGTGGGAGTGGTGTCCCTTCTTCCCTCAGAAGTTCAGAGGTTGCGCGCCCATATATCGTGAGTACAGATCACAAAGAGTGTTTTCTTAATTTTTGTAACATGAATGCATAGGAGTTGACTTAGGTTTTGATGCATTACCTCTGAGAACAAATACTTAGTCTTGGTGTCGAGTGAAAGTGCGTTAATTAAGGTCGAGTTCTGACGAAAGTTTTGCTTCTTCCTTCCCATGTTGTGCTCGTTATCTGGCACTAGAGTTGCCTGCCCGTGCAGGGGCAAGTCCGCCTATTTGTCATGGGGCATGTTCGCCGTAAGCAGTATGTACAACAAATGTTCATGCGCACATTGATATCAGCTACACATTTGTCTTGATGTAAAATAAAAAAATCAGTCTTCTAGTTCATCAAACTCGCCAGTTATGCTACCAAAAGCATAAAAGTAGCATAAAAGTAGGCGGACTAGCCCCGGTCTCCCCATACGTAATTTTTTGTTACATTCTTTCGTATTTTGTCATTGGCATTTTTGAACCTAAATATTGAAGGGAATTAAAAAAGCTTTCCCACTAAAGCTTGCCCACTACTTGTCTTGTACCTACTATGGGATGAGAGCGGCGGACTTGCCCAACCCTGTAGGCGGACTTACCCCGACTTGGGGCAAGTTCGCCTACGTTAGGGTAGGTCTACTTAAAGCAGTATGTACAACAAATGTTCATGCGCACATAAAAACTGTCTGCACATTGATATCAGCTACACATTTGTCTTGATGTAAAATAAACAAGAGGCGAAGCCTTCAAGGCTCACGTAAGAAATCGACAAACAGTAACACAAACTCAATCACTCCATCACACATACACACACACAAAAACACAAACACACAAACACACACACACACACACACACACACACACACACACACACACACACACACACACACACACACACACACACAGTAAGCATAGGTGAAACTGTGCAAGAAAGCGAGACCCTGGATCTGCCAATTAGTCTCGGCCCGCTCACAATAACAATGACCGAGACTTTCAGTAATTCCTTTGCGTGACGTCTAACCCTCTTACGTCATAATGTGACGTCTTCAAATAGTTTCCATCACACACGTCAAACACTTTTGACCGAGACGTAATCTTCTTATGCGAGCTTTATCCATAGACTCGGAAATGTTAAAGTTTCTATCACACACACACGCACGCACGCACGCACGCACGCACGCACGCACGCACGCACGCACAGACAGACAAAGTTTATCATCGCATAGGCTACACTTACGTGAGCCAATCGCATAGGCTACACTTACGTGAGCCAAAAATCAATCTTCTAGTTCATCAAATTCGCCAGTTATGCTACCAAAAGCATAAAAGTAGGCGGACTAGCCCCGGTCTCCCCTACAACATTTAGTCAAGCTCAGTCGAACTCACAGAATGAAACTGAACGCATTGCATTTTTTTTCCGCAAGACCGTACACTCGCTCAGAAAGTCAAAACGAAGAGAGGTACAGAAAAGCGTGCTATGCAGCACAGCGAAACCACTACCGCGCTGAACAGGCTCGTCAGTTTCACTCCGTTTTGCACAAGCGGCGGACTACGGTCATTGTGAAAAAATGCAGTGCGTTCAGTTTCATTCTGTGAGTTCCACAGCTTGATTAAATGTAGTAATTTCGCCTTACGCGACTTGTTTTGTTTTGTTCATGTGCCGATTAGAAATGTGAGTTGTTATTGCGTAGATGTCATCTGTTTGAGTGAGATTATATACAATTTAGTTTAGCACAACATCAGTGTCAGTGGTCCAGGGACAGTTACGCGGGCGAGGTGTTTCTGTGCAGTGGGAGGTTTGTGTGTGTGTGTGTGTGTGTGTGTGTGTGTGTGTGTGTGTGTGTGTGTGTGTGTGTGTGTGTGTGTGTGTGTGTGTGTGTGTGTGTGTGTTTGTGTGATGTGTAACATACGTTCAAGTGTTTCTGGGAAGATGGGTGTTTTCCAAATGGCGAACCTGTCTCAAAAGACCACCTGTCTAAAGAGACCGCTTTGGCTCAGTCCCTTGGGTGGTCTCTTTTGACAGGTTCGACTGAAATGAAATCTTCTGTCTTCAAAGCAGAAAGCCAAGACAACGAAGCCGAGCCAGGTCATCAGCCGTAATGCCAGACCCAAACGGCAATAACGACTCATTCTCGGCAGCAGATATCGATGTTGACGTCTACTTGGAAGCTAGAAATCAGGAGTTCCTATATAACAGTCTGCCCACGATATTTTATATCGGCTTTCTGTCAGTGATGGGGCTGGTGGGCAACTCTGTCGTCTTCATGGTGTACTACAGGCGTTACCACGCCAGCAGTGCTATGAGGTAGGACCATTTACCTGGAGAGTGGTGAAGCATAATGAAATCCGTAGAGACAAGACCCCCAAGTTCTATACTTTTGACACACACACTCGCTCACACATAGGTAAGATAACACTCACACATAGGTACACGCGCACGCACACACACACAAACACACGCGCGCGCACTCGCACGCACACACGCACGCATACACACACACACAACCCCCCAACACACACTCAAGCCCCCCCCCCACTCCCCGCACACACGCTCAAGCCCCAACCCAATCCCCCCCCCACACACACACATGCACGCGCGCACTCGCTCATATACACACACACACACTACCCCCTCCTACATACACTGAAGCCCACCATTCCCCCCCCACACACACACACACACACGCGCGGTCAAGCCCAACCCCCACCACACATAATACACACTCCTTCACCAACCAACTAATGTCCCCCCCCCCCCCTGTACCATGGCAGATACTACGTACTGGTGATGAGTGTGACAGACTTGCTGACGAACGCTCAGATTCTGCCCGCTGAGGTGCTAGAGATGCGATTCTACAACACGTTCCGCTGGGGCTGGGCCTGCAGAATCTTCAGGCAGACGAGGAGCTTCCTGGTCGGACTCTCCACCCTACTGCTCGTCGCCGTCGCCGTCGACCGACAGCAGGTCTGTAGTTTAAAGCTGAAGAATATCGTCAAACTGCCGGTCACGACAGCTTGTCTTTAGTTTAAATAATCTATGGACCATTTCGAAGCTGGGTTGGGAGAGGGGAGGAAGAGATAGCAGACTCGCTGTTTCAGCGCACCGCGTGACACCGCTAGACGCGTGAAGATTTTCTAAATGGTCGCTAGGCTATAAAGCTGAAGAATATCATCAAAACTGCCGCTCACGACAGCTGATCTGTAGTTTAAAGCTAAAGAATATCGTCAAACCTGCCGTCGATGACAGGTGGACTTTAATTTAAAGTTGAAGAGTATCGTCAAGACTAACTTTCATAATGGGTTTTGAAGAAGACGAGGGGACGCAATGCTGTCGCTTCTTCGCTTGGGCATTTTATATGAATGGCACGCACCGGGAGACTTGCTGGGGACGGTTTGGACACACACGCACGTACCTAAGGGTGCAATAACCAGGATAGTCAAAAATAGATTAGTACGGACGGGCGCAGTGGCGTGGTGGTAAGACGTCGGCCTCCTAATCGGGAGGTCGTGAGTTCGAATCCCGGTCGCTGCCGCCTGGTGGGTTAAGAGTGGAGATTTTTCCGATCTCCCAGGTCAACTTATGCGCAGACCTGCTAGTGACTTAACCCCCCTTCGTGTGTACACGCAAGCACAAGACCAAGTGCGCACGGAAAAGATCCTGTAATCCATGTCAGAGTTCGGTGGGATGAAAACACGAAAATACCCAGCATGCCTACTAAACGAAAGCGGAGTGAAGCTGACCATGCTCTCAGAGTATATAGTTTGGGGAACCCAAATGAGCAAACGAGCTCACACGTAACCAGAATTTCTGGAACGCTGAAGAAGAAGAAGAAGAAGAAGAAGAAGAAGAAGAAGATTATTAGTGCTCCATTTGTACCCTCTTATTTTTGACTCACCTGAGTAATTGGTGAGTATTAGGATTCATATGTGTCCGGTTGTATGGGCGGCCGGCCGGCTGGACATGGAAAAAAACCTTAACGTTGAGGTTATCTCTGAAGTTTAAAAGCTACACCTCTGAAATTGTGCACACTTTTAGGGTTTAATGATCTCACGAAGTGACCCCAATTTGGTTGACCCTCGTCAAATTTGGGGGTCCCAACGGGGTCATGTTCGTTTCATAAAACCTTAACGTTGAGGTTATCGATCTCGGATGATTTGGAAGCTATAGAGCTTTGACACTATGCACACTTTTAGGGTTTGATAGTCTACCGACTTGACGTAAGTTTTATTGACCCTCGTCAAGATTTGGGGTCACAGGGGGTCATGTTCGATTCATAATAACTCAACATTGACGTTATCTCATGCGTTTTTGAAGCTAGAGCTTTGAAACTTTGAACACTTCAAGGGTTTGATAATATACTGACGTAACCCTAGTTTTGTTGACCCCCGGCTTGTTTTTACCAAATTGTAGAGTCCCAGCATGCAAGTATTTGCTGGAAAAGATTTTCACTACTGAAAGTGTCCACTGAGCTATCAAGGATATAAGTCTTCATTAAGCTATGATGTCATTATTTGATTTGGTCAGTCTGATTGGCAATGTCTCTGGTCTTGGCTAGACTCTTGGTTATGTCAGAAATGAAGCCACTCAAGTGTCTGAGTATACATGTTTTGTCTGGGCTAGCCAAAACTCCACTTGGGAAAGAAAATGAGTAATTTAATGCAGAGATCTGTAGCAAGGGGATCGCCGAGACACAGTCTGCGCATCAAAGGTCCCGTTTCGCACAATCGCGTCCGTCATGTGTCCAAGCCACTTCCGGTTCAGAGATAATACAGACGCACAACGTGCTCGTTTCTCTGCAGCGGAGATTCGGATACGTTTTTGGAAAATTTGGATAAAACAGACCGCGCCCACCATGGGCTCAACTTGTGCACTTGTGAATTGTCCAGCTAAACGGACCATCAATCGTGGACTATCTTTCTTCAAAGTGCCTAAGAAAGGTGTGAACGATGAGTGGAGAATTCAACTTTTGCAAAAGATCGGTCGAAAGGGTTCAACCCGGACACTGCCAACATTTGTTCCCGACACTTTCTGCAATCTTGCTTCCACACAAGTGAGTATATCAGATATGCGCAATAGTTTGCAGAGTATGTTTAGCGCTTAATAGCGTCGTACTGCTTTCCGAAGGAAGACTGAGAAATCAGCCCGAATTTCTATGTGAGTAACCTAACACTGGCAATGTGATGCAGTAGCTGGGGAGCAGTACTAATACTAGCCCAGAGTTGCAGGCACTAGGTCAACCCCACCTGCCCCTTGTTACCCCCACCCCCCTACTTCGCTGCCACTCTGCCAGCCAGCAGCGGTCACTGGGTGCAGACTTTGGAGAGTATATTATGAAAGAGGTCAGCTGTGCAGGATTAAGAGCAGTGCTGAACAAGTTCTTGCTCAAATTGAGTCAAATAAAACTATGTAACTGTTTCCAACTATGTTGATATCATTGTAAGAGCATGAGCTAATTGGTTTATAATCTTGAACTTTAGCATTGTAAATTCATTGCTCACTATGTAGGCAAAACAAAATAATAGGTGTGGTTACGGTAACATAGCCCCAAAAAATAGGGTAGGAAGGTAGGCAATCACTTTTTTTTTGTTTACTTTTTTTTTCTAATGTGTACAAATTAAACCTACTTGACAGGGAGATAAGTGTGCGACTCGGGCGCTTTCGCTTTCATTGCGTTTTCTGTACTCGTTTACTTGGTTCTTTTTGTATTTTTTTGACAAATCTAATAAAAAGTTATAGGGTCGGCCCCCAAAAATAAGGTAGGTCGGGTTACCGTAACCTCACCTATTTTTTTGTTAGGCCTTAGTGGCATTTAAGCCTCCAATTTTGCACGTAGGCATTCTCTCATCATTTTCGTCGATTAAATGTCTAAATGATTTTTATTTTGCTTAAGTTTGGAGCTCAATCTATCAATTATATTCACGACAAATATTCTTTAAGTACAGGGACTTGCATCAAAAATAAGTAAAATATGCTACTTGACTGTGAATGTGATGAATTTACAATGCTAAACTGAGACTTTAGCAAAGTTCAAGATTACATGTTCTGACTTCTGCGTCTGCTCACCTTAATCTAAATCACACACCACGTTAGTAGGGTAACGATCTAGCACACTAAAAAACACTGGGTTTCCTATAAATACCAAGGTCAGCCAGTAATGTTAGCACATGGATTTGAACACAACGCGAGGCATACTGATTGTGCAACATTACACAGAACAAGTCGCGTAAGGCGAAAATACAATATTTAGTCAAGTAGCTGTCGAACTCACAGAATGAAACTGAACGCAACGCAACGCAGCAAGACCGTATACTCGTAGCATCGTCACTCCACCGCCCGTGGCAAAGGCAGTGCCAGTGAAATTGACAAGAAGAGCGGGGTAGTAGTTGCGCTGAGAAGGATAGCACGCTTTTCTGTACCTCTCTTCGTTTTAACTTTCTGAGCGTGTTTTTAATCCAAACATATCATATCTATATGTTTTTGGAATCAGGAACCGACAAGGAATAAGATGAAAGTGTTTTTAAATTGATTTCGAAAATTTAATTTTGATAATAATTTTTATATTTTTAATTTTCAGAGCTTGTTTTTAATCCAAATATAACATATTTATATGTTTTTGGAATCAGAAAATGATGGAGAATAAGATGAACGTAAATTTGGATCGTTTTATACAAAAAATATTTTTTTTACAATTTTTAGATTTTTAATTTTAAGCCACCAAGCTGAAATGCAATACCGAAGTCCGGGCTTCGTCGGAGATTACTTGACCAAAATTTCAACCAATTTGGTTGAAAAATGAGAGCGTGACAGTGCCGCCTCAACTTTCACGAAAAGCCGGATATGACGTCATCAAAGACATTTATCAAAAAAATGAAAAAAAACGTCTGAGGATATCATACCCAGGAACTCTCATGTCAAATTTCATAAAGATCGGTCCAGTAGTTTAGTCTGAATCGCTCTACACACACACACACACACACAGACAGACAGACAGACACACACACATACACCACGACCCTCGTTTCGATTCCCCCTCGATGTTAAAATATTTAGTCAAAACTTGACTAAATATAAAAAGATATCATAGCTTTACACGTGATAATGAATTGCAGTATACTACATCATAATTTTCATACTGATACAGTGATAGTAATAATTATGATAATTTAAGATGTGTACCAACCGAGTTGTTCTAAGTTGCTACTGGTCACACGGGCGCATTTTTCAAAACAGTCTAGGGGAGAAACTGGTCACAAAGCACCCAGTACATGCCAGAGAGATAGGAGAATCGGCACAATCAAAGAAAATACCAAAATCATTCAATAGATATGGAAATATTAAGATTTACTGTGAAAATGCTAGCAAAAATGGCGTCCAAAAACGGGAACGCACACTTGGTGCGTCTTTGAAGACTTACCTCCCGTTCTGTGTTGTTGATAATAGTCGTGTTTGTGCTGTTTTTGTTGAAATAGTATCTAATAAAACTGATGCAGTTCTTGAAATGTTGCAAATTATTGTTGTCTTTGTGAAATGCGAGAGTGTTCTGAGGCGTAATTTGCATACTGCTGATGTCCCACATAGGGTACCCCACTTCGATCAGCGTATCACTCCAAATGAGCTTCATAGTAGAAAAGCAGAAACACTACCAAAACACTGCATAACAGATCTACAAGACTGTGCCAGAATCATTGAAATTTACTTACTGTATAAAATATTGCAATCAAATTTGCTAACGCCGTCCTACATGCAACGCAGGTTACCTTCGCCTTCGATTCAAAGTAACTCCACGCTAACTAAATTACCATCGAAACGCAGATAACGAACTGATTCGGAGATTACACGCCACACATTTATGATATTTTACACACAAATTTCAACTGTGTTGTTTCGCGATGAACAGCCATGACCAAAATTTCAACCAATTTGGTTTAAAAATGAGGGCGTGACAGTGCCGCCTCAACTTTCACGAAAAGCCGGATATGACGTCATCAAAGACATTTATCAAAAAAATGAAAAAAACGTTCGGGGAATTCATACCCAGGAACTCTCATGTCAAATTTCATAAAGATCGGTCCAGTAGTTTAGTCTGAATCGCTCTACACACACACACGCACACACGCACGCACACACCCACGCACATACACCACGACCCTCGTTTCGATTCCCCCTCGATGTTAAAATATTTAGTCAAAACTTGACTAAATATAAAACAAGTCGCGTAAGCACTCCGTAGACTCCTTCGCAGCGGTGTGTTGCGTGCCGCACGGGTGTTTGCACCCCGCACGCTGGAGCGGTAAGTTGAGTGGGGTTTGTGTCTCGATAAAACAGCTTCTTCTATAAACATTTCGTAACTTTGCACATTAAGATATGTCTTGTTAGATCTGTTAGTGTTTCTTCTACACGCCGATGTACTTTTTGGGTGCATATTTCGTATATTATAGCCGTGATTCTGTAAAATATCACGCCTGTACCAGCACAGAAGCAAATTTCGTAGCATTCGCAACAAATTACTGGTGTAAACTTTAATGTGAAGAACTGCCATCAGTTCCACAAAAACCTGAAACTTTCTGCAGTACTGAGGCCGAGTTTCAAGCTTCTAGGACCTTGCAGACAGCGAAAAGCATTCGGAGAATGAGAATTATCCTACAACTTCTGTGTTTGCCCCCCGAAGCTGCCGTGTTTCGCCCCCGCAGCTGCCGTGTTTGCCCGCCGTTTGTGTTTGACCACCGACCCTGCACACTCATGTTTATGTCCTCTAATTGGCTTGGAGCTATTTTGCAGGAACCATGGAAACAGTAATTGCAGGCAGCGCCATGGACAGCTTCTTGGACATCAGTGAAACCATATATATATCCTTCACAAACTCATTGCTGTTCAACACACCCATACAAATCGTCAACAGAACCAATAAGACAAATAAAATTCAATTTTAATGGAATGCTTTTATGGTTCCGTCAACCACTCCAATGAGACAAACACACATATTAACAATATAATGACACCACCAAAACAACTGTAAATGTGGCACAATATGTTATTTTGTGTATTTTATATTTGAGTCTTTCGTGTTTTAGACATTGATGCATTTAATAGTTTTAACGAGTTGCCTTTTGTTTTATCATTCTGGTGTTTATCTAGATGTGTTGTGTATTTTATAAGAAGTTTTTAAAAGTTCGAAGTTATTTTAGCATATAGGTTTTTTATGGTCTTAATAGTTAAACATGTATTACGTTATTATTAAGATTCATGTTTTGTTAGCACTAAGCAGTTGTTTTAATCAGTCTGGTTTTCTCTTGTTTTCATTTTATGAACATTTTAAATGTTAGACTAACTTATTGTTTTGTACAGAATAATAACTGTGTGAATGGTGCTATACTGAATGAAAGAGTGTGACATGAAGTTCTTGTACATCATTGTAAAGAGTGTGAATGACGTTTTAGTTTAGATGTCAAGCGCTTAGAGCAAGCCTTTTTAACGAAAGTTTTTGATTTAGCGCTATATAAATGTTCTTATTATTATTATTATTATTATTATTTATATTACACTTACAACAGAAGTGTTTAAAAGCTTTAGCATAAAACGTTTGAACACAATCTAACTTTTAAACACACACATATAGTGAAAAGAATACACACGACACACACAGCATTCAGTCTCACACACAAACACCAATTGAAGTACAACAAATACATACATTGCACTGGGTGCTTTATCAAAGACATAATTTTATAAAACTGAGCAGATTATTGGCACTCACACCATACCACGGGTACGTTTTTGTCCTAAGTAAAATAAAAGCAAACAAATCAAACAAAAACATACATTGCACTGTGTGCTTTATCAAAGAAATGTCCAACTGAGCAAATTATTGGGCCAGGCATTTTGTTTTGTGCCGCCTTAGCTGTTCGCTGTGTCTGAAAGGCATCATGCAAGCCTTGCACAAATAATCTTGTTTCTGTGTGTGTGTGTAGGAAACATGAGAATACAATTGCAGCTAACACTTTCGCGACGGGACACTGATAAATCAGTACCAGCGCTGACACGCCCATGGACGGGACGCGCATTTTTCAGTACCAGCCATAGAGGGTACACGACTCGTGATTGCTTCCCGGTTTTTGAAGCTTGCAAATAAATTGAGTTGTTTCCCTTGATACACTTAGCGTCCCCTTCTGCCATTTGCAAATTCACCTGATTTGTGTGCGTTTTTGAGAGAAAAAAAATGAATCAAAGGCGAGCCTTGTCTCGGGAGGAGATTCTCCGGATGTTGGACCTAGAGGATCCCGTAGAGCATGATTCGGACGTATCGTTTTCGCCTCACGAAAGCGATACAAGCAGTGAAAGTGAGGAAGAAACAGTCCCGTTGTTGCTAGTACGAGTCGGCAAACTACACGTGGTAGGCGGTGATACTGCTAGACGAACATGTATCTCGGAATCGTGCAAGAGCTATGGGGGCGTGGCAGCACTGATAACAATGGATGGCTGGAGCCTTCAAATCCTTTTGGAATTGTTCATAGGTGTACAGTTGGTACTTTGTTGTGAAAATGTGACTTATATTCAATATGGATTACCTAGACATCATTTGGTGAGTGTTACAGTTTTGTTTCATTTGAGTCAGGATGCTGTGAGTGAATGCGTGATTTGCTTGTTTTTTTCTTTGTACTGTCTCCTTATTTCTGTGTACAATGTTAACAATATTTCAGCTAATTCATAGGTTTTACACCTTGTTTGGTTATAACATTATTTATAATACTTTCTGTTAAAAAATAACTTTTAAAAAAAGCAGTAGAAAATAAAACACACACAAAAAAACGTTAAAAAACACAAATTATCCCCCTTTCACCCCCCTTTCACCCCCCTTTGCTAAAACAAATCGCGTGACAAACTTATAAATAGCACGACTGAACTGGGCATCCATTTTTGAATTAGTACACAAAATTTGGTGGTGATTGGACTTAATTCAAGCTTGCTAGACAGATTTCTTTACAGTTACTGATTTTTGGGAAGTTTCTTGGTGGCAAGCTTGGGCAGGCAGGACGTAAACGCCGTGGCAGTGCTAGTCACAATAGTTTAATGCAAAGGTTTTGTTGCAATGCACGCATGAAAATGGGTTTGTTTTCTTGTTGCAGCTGTGCCTAGATGGGTTGAGGCTCTTGCGGCAGGCAAAGCCTTTCCCACATTTTTTACAAGTGTGGTGTTTTTGCCCTAAGTGGATTTTGTTGTTGTGGGCATTCAGATCAACTTCTCTGGAGTACCTTTTCGTGCACTGACTGCAAGCAAACTTCTTTCCATCCCCTTCTTCGATGTGCTTGGTTTTCATGTGGTGTGTCAGCGTCCTCTGGTGTTTGTAAGTGATACCACAATGTTCGCACATGTGATTTGTCGAATCAGCACCTATGAACGGTAAAGACAAAGGAAAAGATTAAACAAATTTAAAAGTACACGTTTGTGTGTGTGTGTGTGCTGCGACACTGAAACGGTACTTTAAAATCAAAGGGAGTATAATGTGGCATGTAACATGAAACAGACATTTCCATCAATATTTGCCTCATCAGTGTAATGTATTTATGGTTATGAATAGAAAATTAACAGGATCTGACAGTCTTTCTCATTCAAATTTTGTTTTAAATAGTAAATTAATTAATTAATTAATACAAGATAATAACATACACGTCTATATTAACATGAAACTTATAATACGTACTCTTTTTTGGGCGTCGATATACTTTTTGGTGGGGTTGTCACAACTTCTATGGTTTCACTGATGTCCAAGAAGCTGTCCATGGCGCTGCCTGCAATTACTGTTTCCATGGTTCCTGCAAAATAGCTCCAAGCCAATTAGAGGACATAAACATGAGTGTGCAGGGTCGGTGGTCAAACACAAACGGCGGGCAAACACGGCAGCTGCGGGGGCAAAACACGGTAGCTTCGGGGGGCAAACACAGAAGTTGTAGGATAATTCTCATTCTCCGAATGCTTTTCGCTGTCTGCAAGGTCCTAGAAGCTTGAAACTCGGCCTCAGTACTGCAGAAAGGTTCAGGTTTATGTGGAACTGATGGCAGTTCTTCACATTAAAGTTTACACCAGTAATTTGTTGCGAATGCTACGAAATTTGCTTCTGTGCAGTTACAGGCGTGATATTTTACAGAATCACGGCTATAATATACAAAATATGCACCCAAAAAGTACATCGGCGTGTAGAAGAAACACTAACAGATCTAACAAGACATATCTTAATGTGCAAAGTTACGAAATGTTTATAGAAGAAGCTGTTTTATCGAGACACAAACCCCACTCAACTTACCGCTCCAGCGTGCGGGGTGCAAACACCCGTGCGGCACGCAACACACCGCTGCGAAGGAGTCTACGGAGTGGTAAGGCGAAAATACAATATTTAGTCAAGTAGCTGCCATTTTTCAGCAAGACCGTATACTCGTAGCATCGTCAGTCCACCGTTCATGGCAAAGGCAGTGAAATTGACAAGAAGAGCGGGGTAGTAGTTGCGCTAAGAAGGATAGCACGCTTTTCTGTACCTCTCTTTGTTTTAACTTTCTGAGCGTGTTTTTAATCCAAACATATCATATCTATATATGTTTTTGGAATCAGGAACCGACAAGGAATAAGATGAAAATGTTTTTAAATTGATTTGGACAATTTAATTTTGATAATAATTTTTATATATTTAATTTTCAGAGCTTGTTTTTAATCCGAATATAACATATTTATATGTTTTTGGAATCAGCAAATGATGGAGAATAAGATAAACGTAAATTTGGATCGTTTTATAAATTTCTATTTTTTTTACAATTTTCCGATTTTTAATGACCAAAGTCATCAATTAATTTTTAAGCCACCAAGCTGAAATGAAATACCGAAGTCCGGGCTTCGTCAAAGATTACTTGACCAAAATTTCAACCAATTTGGTTGAAAAATGAGGACGTGACAGTGCCGCCTCAACTTTCACGAAAATCCGGATATGATGTCATCAAAGACATTTATCAAAAAAATGAAAAAAACGTTCGGGGATATCAATCTCAGGAACTCTCATGTAAAATTTCATAAAGATCGGTCCAGTAGTTTGGTCTGAATCGCTCTACACACACACACAGACAGACAGACAGACAGACAGACACACACACACACACACACACACACACACACACACACACACACACACACACACACACACACACACACATACACCACGACCCTCGTCTCGATTCCCCCCTCTACGTTAAAATATTTAGTCAAAACTTGACTAAATATAAAAAAAACAAGTCGCGTAAGGCGAAAATACAATATTTAGTCAAGTAGCTGTCGAACTCACAGAATGAAACTGAACGCAATGCCATTTTTCAGCAAGACCGTATACTCGTAGCATCGTCAGTCCACCGCTCATGGCAAAGGCAGTGAAATTGACAAGAAGAGCGGGGTAGTAGTTGCGCTAAGAAGGATAGCACGCTTTTCTGTACCTCTCTTTGTTTTAACTTTCTGAGCGTGTTTTTAATCCAAACATATCATATCTATATGTTTTTGGAATCAGGAACCGACAAGGAATAAGATGAAAGTGTTTTTAAATTGATTTCGACAATTTAATTTTGATAATAATTTTTATATATTTAATTTTTAGAGCTTGTTTTTAATCCGAATATGACATATTTATATGTTTTTGGAATCAGCAAATGATGGAGAATAAGATGAACGTAAATTTAGATCGTTTTATAAATTTTTATTTTTTTTTACAATTTTCAGATTTTTAATGACCAAAGTCATTAATTAATTTTTAAGCCACCAAGCTGAAATGCAATACCGAAGTCCGGGCTTCGTCGAAGATTATTTGACCAAAATTTCAACCAATTTGGTTGAAAAATGAGGGCGTGACAGTGCCGCCTCAACTTTCACGAAAAGCCGGATATGACGTCATCAAAGACATTTATCAAAAAAATGAAAAAAACGTTCGGGGATTTCATACCCAGGAACTGTCATGTCAAATTTACACAGACAGACAGACACACACACACACACGCACATACACCACGACCCTCGTTTCGATTCCCCCTCGATGTTAAAATATTTAGTCAAAACTTGACTAAATATAACAAGAGGCAAAGCCTTCAAGGCTCACGTAAGAAATCGACAAACAGTAACACAAACTCAATCACTTCGTCACACATACACACACACACACACACACACACACACACACACACACACACACACAGTAAGCGGCATAGGTGACACTGTGCAAGAAAGCGAGACACTAGATCTAGATCTGAATGGTCGATTTCGAAGAAAAAACTAGTCTCGGCCCGCTCAAATAACAATGACCGAGACTTTCAGTAATTCCTTTGCGTGACGTCTAACCCTCTTACGTCATAATGTGACGTTTTCAAATGTTGTGACGTCTTCAAATGTTAAAGTTTCTACCACAGACATACATACATACATACGCACGCACGCACGCACGCACGAACTCACAGACAGACAAAAGTTAGCATCGCATAGGCTACACTTACGTGAGCCAATCAGCGTGATAATACCATTTCTTATGCTAAAGTAAACAAACAGTTTGATCGGGTTCATTAGAAATACTTATTTCAGGCTAGTATTAACTTCGAATTCATCACTGGGAGCAACACAGAGAAATACCCAGTAGCTTCGAAAACGATGTCGATCGCTCGCATTCACTGATTCAGTGTTTACGTTTTTCTGTGGCGATTAAAACTCGAAATTCCGCGTTTCACTACCATCTCGAATGCTCAAGAACAAACAATGCATCCACTTAAGATATATATTAGGGGAAAGGCTCCTAATATGGACCGGCTCCTAATATGGACCACCTCCTGTTCTGACAAACTAACGGCGCTAGAGCGCTCAAAACAATTTCATTCGCTTTATTCACCCTCTCTGGATAAGTTGCACATGTCAAAACAGTTGCAGAAACACAAACCTCAAAACCGTTAGGCTTTTTCGCTTTTTATATTTAGTCAAGTTTTGACTAAATATTTTAACATCGAGGGGGAATCGAAACGAGGGTCGTGGTGTATGTGCGTGTGTGTGTGTGTGTCTGTCTGTCTGTGTGTGTGTGTGTGTAGAGCGATTCAGACTAAACTACTGGACCGATCTTTATGAAATTTGACATGAGAGTTCCTGGGTATGAAATCCCCGAAAGTTTTTTTCATTTTTTTGATAAATGTCTTTGATGACGTCATATCCGGCTTTTCATGAAAGTTGAGGCGGCACTGTCACGCTCTCATTTTTCAACCAAATTGGTTGAAATTTTGGTCAAGTAATCTTCGACGAAGCCCGGACTTCGGTATTGTATTTCAGCTTGGTGGCTTAGAAATTAATTCATGACTTTGGTCATTAAAAATCTGAAAATTGTAAAAATAAATAAAAAATTATAAAACGATCCCAATTTACGTTTATCTTATTCTCCATCATTTGCTGATTCCAAAAACATATAAATATGTTATATTCGGATTAAAAACAAGCTCTGAAAATTAAATATATAAAAATTATTATCAAAATTAAATTGTCCAAATCAATTTAAAAGCACTTTCATCTTATTCCTTGTCGGTTCCTGATTCCAAAAACATATAGATATGATATGTTTGGATTAAAAACACGCTCAGAAAGTTAAAACAAAGAGAGGTACAGAAAAGCGTGCTATCCTTCTTAATAATAATAATAATACGAATATTTATAACGCGCACATATCTCACCAACAGGCGACTCAAGGCGCACATACACTCGTTCACACACACGGAGACTTAAAGTCACTAGCACACACACACACCATCAAACATTAAAATATGTACAGTTATTCAGGGTGGGATGGGGTGGGCAGTGTAGAATGCATGGATTATTTGGAAAAAAGGAATGTCTTGAGTGCAGATTTGAATGATTCGAGGGACTGTTGTTGACGGAGGGGGAGAGGTAGTGTGTTCCATTTGCTAGGTGCTTGGAAAGAAAATGAGCGTTGACCTGCTGTTTTGAGTTTGGTGTGGGGGATGTTGAGCTTGAGGGAGTCGGCAGATGATCTGAGTGTTCGTGAAGGGACATAGAGAGAAAGAGAGTCGGAGAGATAGGCAGGGGCGAGACCATGGAGGCATTTGTAGGTGAGAGTGTTGATTTTGTAGGTGATTCGGGCAGGAACGGGCAACCAGTGGAGCTGATTTAGGAGGGGGGTGATATGATCTCTCTTTTTCTTTCGTAGGACAAGACGGGCAGAGCTATTTTGAATGCGTTGGAGACGAGAGATAGAAGAAGAGGGAAGACCCGCCAAGAGAGAGTTGCAATAGTCAAGACGTGAGAGAATGGTGGATGTGACCCGTTTGGCGGTAGCATCTGTGGTGAGGTACTTGCGGATAGTGGCGATGCGGCGGAGTTGGAAGTAGCAGGTGCGAGAGACAGAAGAGATGTGTTGTTTCATGGAAAGGGTGTTGTCTAGAGTGACTCCGAGGTTTTTGACAGCAGAAGACAGAGGGACAGAAGAGTCAGAGAGTTGAAGAGAGTCGGAGGTGGCTTTGGAGAGTTTGGATGTAGTGCCTATTAGGATAGCTTCAGTTTTGTTGCTATTGAGCTGAAGTTTGTTTTCTGTCATCCAATTCTGCACGTCAGTGATAGTGTCAGAGATAGAGGAAAGAAGAGATTCAGACTGGTCAGGGGAAGAGCTGTTGTGAAGTTGAGAGTCGTCGGCAAAAGAGTGGTGGAGAACGTTGTGTCGGTCAAGGATGTGGTCAAGAGGTTGAGTGTAGAGAGTAAATAGTACAGGCCCAAGGACTGAGCCCTGAGGGACTCCGCACTCAAGCCTGATGGGGTCAGAGTTCAGTTTGTCAATCGAAACAGTCTGGTAGCGGTCGGTAAGATAAGAAGAGAACCAAGAAAGAGCTGTGCTATGGATACCAAAGGTGTGCTGAAGGCGTTGAAGGAGGATGTTGTGGTCGACTGTGTCAAAGGCCGCTGATAGATCAAGTAGAGCGACGGCAGAGATTTCAGCTTGGTCAGTGGCAAGGAGATCATTAGTGATTTTGAGAAGGGCAGTTTCGGTGGAGTGGTGAGGACGATAGGCAGATTGAAGCGGAGAGAGAAGATTGTTGCAAAGAAGGTGAGAGTTGAGTTGTTTCAGGACGACTCTTTCAAGGAGTTTGGAGATGAAGGAAAGGTTTGAGACAGGGCGGTAGTTGCTGAGGGTGTTTGGGTCAAGCGATGGTTTCTTCAGTAGAGGTTTGACAATAGCAGTCTTAAAGGAGTTGGGGACAGTGCCTGTTTGCAGAGAAGTGTTGATGATTTTGAGAATAGAAGGGAGGAGTTCAGGAAGACAGTCAGAGTAGAGTTGTGTGGGAAGAGGGTCAAGGTCACAGGTTTTCAAGGTCATTTCTTTGAGGACTTTCTCCAGGTCAGTGAGAGTGAGAGGCTGAAAGTGTGTGAAGGGAGTGCCTGTAAATGCAGGAGGAGTTTCAGAGTTTTGGTGTGGGATTTTGTCTAGTTTGTCACGGATGGTTTGGATCTTGTTATGGAAGTAATCAGAGAAAGCTTGCGACAGGTTGGAGGGGTCGATGTTGTTAGGCAAGGGAGAAGCAGAAGAGCAGCCAAGAAGGTCATTCATTGTGGAGAAGAGTGTTTTGGCAGAGGTTGTTTCACAGATTTTGGTGCTGTAGTGCGATTGTTTGGCGTCTGCGATGAGTGTCTGAACATGTTCCTTTTGCTTGTTGTAAATCTGTCTGTCAACTACCAGCTTTGAGGTTCGCGACTTCCTCTCTGCTCGGCGACGCAACTGTTTTGCATACTTAACTTCAGCTGTGATCCAGGGTGCAGAAGGCCTATCTACGATGAGTTTGGTTTTTGCGGGCGCATGTTCATCGAGAAGTGTGCTGAGAGTGGAGTCGTAATGACGTACAGGGTCTGAGGATACCGGAGGATCAAGCAGTCGGCGGGCTGCTTCTGCGCGAAATGTGTCAGTGTTAACTTCTTTGAGGTTACGGCGGACTACGCGCTTTTTCTGTTTGGATGGTTTGGCCATTTTAAGAGAGAACAAAACTGCAGAGTGATCGGATCTGAGGTAGTCATTCAGCAGGATGTCGTACACCAGGTCAGTGGACTCATGGGTGACAATCCAGTCAATGATGTGTGTTTTGCGTGTGGGAGCGTCTACATGCTGTTTGAGGTCGTGACAGTCAAGAAGGTCCATCGTCTGTCTTGTGTCAGTGTTCTGTGGCTGGTCGAATTGTATGTTGAAGTCGCCGATGAGGACGATGTTTGGGGTGTGAGTGTTGTGATGTTCAAGCATTTCTTCAGCTTCTGTGAGAAACATGGGGAATGTGAACTTGTTCTTTGCATTGGGGGGAGGGCGGTATATACAGATCACACAAGTGCTAGTGGCAGAGCAGGTAATCACCATCTCTACAACTTCAAAGGTAGTGTGTTCATAAGGAACGGATGTTCTGAAAGTAACAAAAGGTTCCAACGACTTCCTGAAAACAACAGCAATCCCACCACCTCTAGAGGATCGGGGGCATGACTTTAAACAATAGCCAGGTGGAGTCAAGAGTTGGCATGTGGCTTCATGGCCAGTATCACTTAGCCAAGTTTCTGTCAGAAACATCACAAGGTTTTGTTCCAGAATAAAGTCACAGATTGCTTCTGGTTTGCCTGATTTCACAGCGGACTGCGAGTTCAGATGACACAGGCGAAGGTTCTTTGAGCGGGTCACATTACTAGTACACGAGTCATTCAGTTAGCGTTCCTGACACGCAACAATTTGGGGTAGAGATGCACTATAAGCATCGTACAGTCCAGAGTGGAGAGGGGACGTAGCTGTCGGAGGATGGTCAGTGTCAGAGTCATTGCCGTTAGATGACGGCGACAAAGCGTCAAAAGGCAGCGCCGGAGCGACGTCGGAAGGCAGCGCCAGAGCGACGTCAGAAGGCAGCGCCGGAGCGACGTCAGAAGGCTGCGCCGAAGCGACATCAGACGGCTGCGCCGGAGCGACGTCAGAAGGCAGCGCCAGGGCGACGCCAGAAGGCAGCGCCGGAGCAACGTCAGAAGGCTGCGCCGAAGCGACATCAGACGGCTGCGCCGGAGCGACGTCAGAAGGCAGCGCCGGGGCGACGTCAGAAGGCAGCGCCGGAGCGACGTCAGAAGGCTGCGCCGAAGCGACATCAGACGGCTGCGCCGGAGCGACGTCAGAAGGCAGCCCCGGGGCGACGTCAGAAGGCAGCGCCGGAGCGACGTCAGAAGGCAGCGCCGGGGCGACGTCAGAAGGCAGGGCCGGAGCGACGTCAGAAGGCAGAGCCGGAGCGAAATCGGAGGGCAGTATCCGAGACCCAGAACACTGAACAGAACGTCTTTCGTTCCTCCCCCCTCTCATGGAACGTCGTGGAAGATTCCTGGCAATACCAAGTTGCTTCAGCGTAGAGGTGAGGGTAGGGGAAGGAACCTGCACTGAACAACTTGCCATAGACAAAAGATCAGTACGGCTGTACTGCACTGGATAGGGGGTGTGTCCTTTGTTATGGCCTAGTGCACTTGCACCAAACCAGCCATCGCTGTCTACAGAAGATGTTGTGAGTTGTTGATCACGCTGCGGTGTTGTGAACACTCGGTCATCCTGCCTGCCAAACAACAATGGCAGGCCCACTGTAGATCGTAGAGTCAGGGTATGGAGAAACACAAGAAAGCCAATAACTCTGGCATCCTGTGGAAACATTCCACAAAAAGTATGCCAGAACGGTGGCCACATCTTCACGGACGTCTCAGACAAAGATACAGACTGAACAATGACGGAAAACAGCACAAAAACAGTAAAAACCAGGAGAGGTCAGCAACAACGCCTGTCAGGGCGCGTGAACATCACTCAGGCACAGTTAGCGCAACTACTACCCCGCTCTTCTTGTCAATTTCACTGCCTTTGCCATGAGCGGTGGACTGACGATGCTACGAGTATACGGTCTTGCTGAAAAATGGCATTGCGTTCAGTTTCATTCTGTGAGTTCGACAGCTACTTGACTGAATGTTGTATTTTCGCCTTACGCGACTTGTTTTCACTTTTCGCAGCGTTCACTCTAAATTTGCCGCCTAAAACGGACTCGTTTCTGTCCACAGCCAAAGCTTTCATAACACAAAAATGGCTATATATGACAGCTAAGACAGTATTTGTTACATTTTAACAGTGAGTACCCCGAGTTTCTACTGCAAACAAAAAAATAATAGCAAAATCTCATGTGCAAGTCCCCTAATATGGACCACCTTCAACAAATCGAAGAAAATAACAAGTCGCATAAGGCGAAAATACAATATTTAGTCAAGTAGCTGTCGAACTCACAGAATGAAACTGAACGCAATGCCATTTTTCAGCAAGACCGTATACTCGTAGCATCGTCAGTCCACCGCTCATGGCAAAGGCAGTGAAATTGACAAGAAGAGCGGGGAAGTAGTTGCGCTAAGAAGGATAGCACGCTTTTCTGTATGGCATTCCGTTTGTCAAATAATGATTTGGATACTTTTTCATGTTTTTTTCACCAGTTTTAGCTAAATAATCATTATTTAGAAGCTCATGTGCTAAATAAGTAATTGTTTATAAACAATGTAAAACAATTCTAAATAATTTTTTGTTTACGTAAACCATTCATTATTTACCTAAACAATTCATTGTTTACGTAAATAATTCATTGTTTACGTAAATAATGATTTATTTACGTAAACAATATATTATTTAGACTTATATTACATTGTTTATAAACAATCAGCAATGTTGCTAAATAAATCATTATTTAAGTAAACAATGTAAACAACACATTTTTCATTATTTAGGGGTTTCTAGGATTCGCTTCTGAACTAAGTTTTATGTCTTTCAGTGATTACTATAATTGAATACAAGGTCTCTCCACACACTCTTATCTTAAAATAGCTGTTGTTTGGATATTATTTTGTTTATTTTACAAGCCGAGTACGAAAATAACTGATCTCAAACACAGTCAAAGGTCAAGGTCAATTAAGGTGTTTCCCTGCCGGGAGTGTTTAGTGTTTGCATTTTCTTGCTTGAAGTTGTTGAAACACAGTTTTTTCCCCTTAATATGTTCTCTGTTCTGTTTATGTCCCAACAACATGCCTGTCTTTCCATTTCTCTTCCTTTCATCGTTTCATTTCAAAGAGAAAAGTAACAAGTCGCGTAAGGCGAAAATACAATATTTAGTCAAGTAGCTGTCGAACTCACAGAATGAAACTGAACGCAATGCAACGCAGCAAGACCGTATACTCGTGGTCCACCGCTCACGGCATAGGCAGTGAAATTGACAAGAAGAGCGGGGTAGTGGTTACGCTATGCTGCATAGCACGCTTTTCTGTACCTCTCTTCGTTTTAACTTTCTGAGCGTGTTTTTAATCCAAACATATCATATCTATATATTTTTGGAATCAGGAACCGACAAGGAATAAGATGAAAGTGTTTTTAAATTGATTTCGAAAAAAAAAAATTGATAATAATTTTTATATATTTAATTTTCAGAGCTTGTTTTTAATCCAAATATAACATATTTATATGTTTTTGGAATCAGCAAATGATGGAGAATAAGATAAACGTAAATTTGGATCGTTTTATAAATTTTTATTTTTTTTTACAATTTTCAGATTTTTAATGACCAAAGTCATTAATTAATTTTTAAGCCACCAAGCTGAAATGCAATACCGAACCCCGGGCTTTGTCGAAGAGTACTTGACCAAAATTTCAACCAATTTGGTTGAAAAATGAGGGCGTGACAGTGCCGCCTCAACTTTCACGAAAAGCCGGATATGACGTCATCAAAGACATTTATCAAAAAAATGAAAAAAACTTTCGGGGATTTCATACCCAGGAACTCTCATGTCAAATTTCATAAAGATCGGTCCAGTAGTTTAGTCTGAATCGCTCTACACACACACACACACACACGCACATACACCACGACCCTCGTTTCGATTCCCCCTCGATGTTAAAATATTTAGTCAAAACTTGACTAAATATAAAAACAGCTGTGAACCGTTGAAAAACGGGAAACAATGCCTCCGACAACTGTTTAATCAAATCTTCACACCGTGGATTTGCCATGTAGCTCTGACGCGTTCCGAGAAGAATCTGGAGTGACTTCCCTTGCCTCATGCAAAACATTGCCGAAAGCAAGATACGGGCGAGAAGCGAAAATATTCTGAGCGATTGTTATTAGAGGAGAGGCGGCGATACCACCAGAAGATTTTGTAGATTGACGGGAATGATCCGTATGACATTCCAACCAGGTGCTGGTCAGCAAATCCGGACGATCTGCCAGAGCTGAGTTACATCAACATCGTAAATTATTTTGTGCTTGGTAAGAGTGCATACACATGTGAAAGCTTACAAAAGTTTGGATTCCTACTGACTTTTTGTCTCTGGCTGGGTGAGGGATGTCAAGTGCTACAGCCCTGATGGCTGTCAGAACTCTGTCATTTCTGCAAAGGTAAGAATGTGCTTTCAGTTTATAATGAATGAACGTGAGTGTTCTCTGTCTTGTGTTGCACTTGCAGATATCACAAGTTGCAGTTCAGGATATTGTATTGAGGCTTTGTCTTTGATATATTCTTCGCTTCAGTTTGTATTCTGGACTACGACAAAAGCTGTAGATAGTCTTGAATATATTTATATTTTGAAATAGCTTGCAAAATATTATATTTATAATGAGCTTCATGTTCATATTCAGTTAAAAATCTGTTGTTTACTTTTCATTGTTATTATGTTAAGGTTATTGTAAAGCACATTATGTGCGTCTTAGAGTTATATTCATTCGATAGACCTAGCTGAATGCTGATTTGTGCGACCTTCAATTCATGTTTCAGATTCTTCATTCACAACGTGCCTAGAGAAAGGGAGAATGTACGTTCTGGCTCACCGATTCCGACAGACCCTAAATATTAACGCAAAATAGGCTTCTGGACTAAACTTTTACTAAAATGAAACATGCGACAAAATCAGAAAAATACTGCATAAATCCATACAAAAAAAAAATACAGTAAAGTAAGGTTGTTTTGAACCAATGCCGGGTCTGTCGGAATCAGTAACCCAGAACGTACATTCCCCCTTTCTCTCATACAACATTCTTAAGCTCAATACGCTCTCTCATTTACAAACTTTACTTCATATGTTCTTTCACTGTTAGAATTATATCTGATACATGCAATGTGACTGTCTAAACGAATAGTTAACTCTTTACAAGTGATTCTATTTTTACTTTTTCTTCCCGTCCTATTTGAATCCCCTTTTTTAAAAACTGCTTTTTCAGATCTTCTATATCGATTGGCTTGTTATATTCAGCTCGTGTTTTTGTTTGAATACTTGCTTTCTTACTTTTGTAGTCATCAAAGTCTGTTTGTATCTGTTTGAATTCTTCGTCAGAAACTTTTGAATCTTCAAGTGCTTTACTGATAGACAGTTTTAGGCTAGACAATTTTGATGATGCAAGAGTGGAAATGGATTCGTGTTTTTCAAGCTTTTTCACAATTTTTTTCATTATAGCTGATGCTATAAATGATAAACCACCAACTGCTGCTGCGACACCACCTAGGATTAGAGAAACTGGAGTCCCTACTCCGGTAGCTAACAGAATTGTTCCCGTTACACCTGCAGCTGATGCAAGGATAGTAGAACCAGTGCTGGCATTAGAAAGGCTGTTGTAAGTTGTTGAGTACTTACGTCTAGCGCGAGAATATTTTTCTAATTCATCTTCTAGTTGTTTTTGTATATTACTAATGTGTGCCAGTCTGAATTGTTGACTTTCTGCTGCACTTTCATCAATATTAGGATAAAGCTTCACACTGCTAGTCATCTTTTTAATGCAAAATATAAAATATTTATCTTAATTCTCACTGGCCAGTGTTTCTGCTAAGCTTTGAAGCTGTTCATTGCTTAACACCTTATCTGTATAGTAGAAAGCAATCAAATCAAGATAAGTAAGATTAATACTTCTTATTTCTGTTAAATTATTTATATCTGCGTTAACAACAACATTTTGGTTTGACGTCTGTTTTTTTATTGTGTTAGAATCCTTTTGAACAGCAATAAATACTCTGACTTCTTCAACATTTAATGGTCTCCAGTTGAGATTTATTCCTCTCATTAGAACAGTGTTTGTGGTTTCTTCCCTTTTCCTGACAACTATATCAAATATCATAGTTGCATTCTGCCCTATTGGAAGCTTGGGTATAAAATCGACAATGGTGTCAGCGTCCTTTTCAACACTTTGTTTTCTGTGAATGAGATAGTTGTTCTTATGGAAAGGTTTAACTGCAACTTCTCCCCTGCTGTTAATCGCAGGAACAAGGCTAACAATTAGTGGTTTAGCATTGATTGACTTACGGAATGTGTCGTCTTTTCCAACAAGAGTGTATGGACTCACAAATTCAAACTTCATTTCCCAGTCAATCTTTTTCATAACAGGACTAAGTACCCATTTTTTATTCTGATGTTTCCACATGTAGAATGTGTCATCGACAATTGGATCAGGTACATTAACATCACGGATTTGACCTAGTTTGAGGAATCTTGGTTTCTTTTCATCGTCGATTTCCTTTCTCTTGTAATAGCCAGTGTCTGTAAACTCGAATGCATACACTGCACCAACTTCAGCATTGCTCTCAAAGTCGATAGCGTCTGCTAAATCTTTCAACTCTATAGTTGAACATGCAACAGGATAAGCTATTGTAGGTCCACTCGACATTTTAATACTCAATATTTTATGGAACTATTTCCAATGTAATGTTAAACAAACAATCAACTGGTTGTCCACTTTGATTTTTCAGATCAATGTGTAGGAATTCATGACACCCTTCCTCCAAGTCCTTGAACTGAAGTGTCTTAAATGTTGGCACGTGCATTTTACAAAAAGAGGCATCACTCGGTGGAAGAATCCTAAGCAGATCAGAACGCTGATCATTAAACAGATTATAGGATGTGTTAAGCTCTCTCATGTGAACAAACAGTACACTGTTAACATCCATGTCAATGGGACGTGTTCCCTTGTATATTTTTGTAATTCCAAGCATATCAAGGAGTTTGGTTGGAAACTCAACGTTTACTTCTCTAGTTTTGGGCATAGTAAGAGTAGCAATGAGACTTGCATGATTTAAACTCGCTGTAATACCTACTGGAGCAAACAATTCTTTCTCTAAAGTGCAGAAGTCATAGTAACCATCTTCTACAGAATGTGTTTTACCATTAATTCTAACCCAGTTGTTAGCCTTTTTTTTACTGATATTATACCAAGTAACCTTGTACATAATTTCATGCAGTGCAACTTTCATTCTTCCATTTTGATTGTTGATAGGGGTTGCAAGTTTAACTGGCACACTAGTCTTCACATTTGTTAGTGTGATAAACATTTTTTATTCAACAACAAAAATGAGTCAGTATAAATTCAACAAAGACGTTAAATACAAAACTGGACCATATTACAATCCAAAGACTATTTCTTTCCATGAGTTGGACTTTGCTGTAACAGAAACAGAATCCATTCGCGTTAAAGTGCCTGACCCATTCCATTCTTACCTAAATCCCCCAATCAAAAATGATAGTGTTCCAAAGATGTGGAACTCTCACCCAATTCAGTTCTATCAGAATCAGTTAAACTTTGCAATATTCTGTGCAACCACAGGATGTGGAGTGTCCTATGCAGACCACATGAATAATTCAAACTTACTGACAAAGTGTGTGTACACATTTCACGTTTACTATCAGTGCAGGAGAATCTTGTCTGAACTTCAGGCACCAATGCCGCATGAAAAGAGCTGGAACCCATTCAACAATAGGATAAACATGAAAGTGTATGAGCGTCTCTGCAATGAATTCAATATAGATTTTAAGACCGACTTTAGGCAAAAGCAAGATAAAAACCATGGCATGGGAACACTATATTTATGGGGTGTCCACAGGAGGTATAATTTTGATTACTGGCCAGGTCATACATCTTTTTCTTCAAATGTGCAGGTACAGTTAGGATCAATAGAACAACAGCACCACAATGCATGGACTACTTTTATATTAGACACCGGCAAAGGTTTCACTGGATCAGGTGTTGAAAGGATCAATGAATCTATCCGAACATATGCGTGGTGCTTGCTAGGCTCGCAGGCACAGACACGATCAAACATAATGAGAACAAGCACAGGGTTTGGTGCACAGAAACAGTTGTTATCAAATTTAGAAGATGTCATAAACTCTGCAGTTGATCTGCCTTCCAGCATCAAAAGGTATCAAGACTCTCTCCGTTATGCAAGATCAAAAGTTGACTTTGCTGTTGGTAACGGCCTTTACATGTTACCTTCTGATCTCCAGCTGCAGATTGGAACAATAACAAATTATAACAATGAAATCATTATTGCTAGTGACACCCAGCCGCTTGGAAAGGGTGAAGAACTGAATTCAGAAATCAGAACGATGTTACAGCCATATCACAATGAACAGAAACAAAGCGTGACAAGTGAAGATCGGGCTGCAGGTGAAGATCATTCTGTCACTAGTGATGATCAAGCTGTTAGTATTAGTGATGATCATGAATCGCAGAAGACTGCTCTAGTAATTGGTGGAGTGGGTGTAGGCTTACTTTTGCTTTATTCTCGTTAGCAGAACACCTGCAATTAAAACTATTAGAGTCCAGAGATGTTCAGCCATGAAACCAACAACTTTACCTGCAAAAGATAACAGCCAGCTAACAATTGAACCAATGATTCCTGGAAGTGCATCCAAAGCTTTTGCTGCTAGTTTCTTTAATAGTTCTGCAATGTGTTTGAGTTGTTTCTTTACCCATCCCGGATCAGATGGAGATGAAGGTGAAGGTGGAGGTGGAGGTGTGACAGTGCCACCTGTGAGTGTTAACACTAATGTGCTTATTGCAAATCCTAGCGCAGTTAGTATACTAGCTATTGTGATTCCCTGCTCTCTGAAAAGCGTTCTAATTCTTTCAGCAAGAGTTGTGTCTTCGTAAAGGATTCTTTGAATTGTATTTTTTATTCTGCTGACCTGTGTTCTCAGTTGTTCTCTATTGTTACTTAGAACTTCTAACCTTATGGCTTTCTCCTCCTGCAAATCTTTTAAACGCTTAGAAATTCTGTTTTTTACTTCTTGTTCTAGGTTCAAATCATCAGCATCAGCAAGTTTTTGTTTCTCTTTGTTTATATCTTCATCCAGCTGACCTAGTTTTGACAGATTATTTGCTATTTCACCTCTGATGGTTTGTAGTGATTGATTAAGGGCTTCTATTTCTCTCATAGGTAATAGTTCATGTGGAGTCTTCAGTGAAGTTTCCTCAGAAAAAGAAGTATCTATCTCTTGTATAAGTTGATCAGCCTCATCTGCAAGTTTATTAAGATCTTGCAATGGAACAGATTCTATTTGAGTAGCAGTTGGTAGTCCTAGTTCTGCTTGTTGAAGTAAGGAAACAACATGGGAAGATGATGACCGTGTGCTAGGCACAATATCTAATTGCCTAAGTCGATTAGCAGTAAGTTTTTGTTTTAGTGAAACTTTTGATAGAAACTTAGCAGGATTAGATTTATATGTAAGTTGGACTTTTTCTCCTTTATCGTTAGTTGTATATAAATGATTTGCTTCCATTTTGAACTGGTTTGGATCTAAAACATCAGGTTCTTCTCCTAAACTTTTGTAGAAATCTCTAACTTTACCTTCCAGAAGTTCATGTCGTGCCACCTCATAATGCAGTGAATGATGATAGGGAACCAAAGGGATTGCTTCGCTCATGTCGTCCGCTGGCTCAAATAAATCTTCAAATCCACCTTCTGCCATTTGTAACTTATTTTTTATTTTGAAAATAAAAAAAGATGGCACAATCGTTCGGTTCTGTTCTTTCAGCCTTCTGTAAGGATCAAGAACAGAACCGAACGATTGTGCCATCTTTTTTTATTTTCAAAATAAAAAATAAGTTACAAATGGCAGAAGGTGGATTTGAAGATTTATTTGAGCCAGCGGACGACATGAGCGAAGCAATCCCTTTGGTTCCCTATCATCATTCACTGCATTATGAGGTGGCACGACATGAACTTCTGGAAGGTAAAGTTAGAGATTTCTACAAAAGTTTAGGAGAAGAACCTGATGTTTTAGATCCAAACCAGTTCAAAATGGAAGCAAATCATTTATATACAACTAACGATAAAGGAGAAAAAGTCCAACTTACATATAAATCTAATCCTGCTAAGTTTCTATCAAAAGTTTCACTAAAACAAAAACTTACTGCTAATCGACTTAGGCAATTAGATATTGTGCCTAGCACACGGTCATCATCTTCCCATGTTGTTTCCTTACTTCAACAAGCAGAACTAGGACTACCAACTGCTACTCAAATAGAATCTGTTCCATTGCAAGATCTTAATAAACTTGCAGATGAGGCTGATCAACTTATACAAGAGATAGAGACTTCTTTTTCTGAGGAAACTTCACTGAAGACTCCACATGAACTATTACCTATGAGAGAAATAGAAGCCCTTAATCAATCACTACAAACCATCAGAGGTGAAATAGCAAATAATCTGTCAAAACTAGGTCAGCTGGATGAAGATATAAACAAAGAGAAACAAAAACTTGCTGATGCTGATGATTTGAACCTAGAACAAGAAGTAAAAAACAGAATTTCTAAGCGTTTAAAAGATTTGCAGGAGGAGAAAGCCATAAGGTTAGAAGTTCTAAGTAACAATAGAGAACAACTGAGAACACAGGTCAGCAGAATAAAAAATACAATTCAAAGAATCCTTTACGAAGACACAACTCTTGCTGAAAGAATTAGAACGCTTTTCAGAGAGCAGGGAATCACAATAGCTAGTATACTAACTGCGCTAGGATTTGCAATAAGCACATTAGTGTTAACACTCACAGGTGGCACTGTCACACCTCCACCTCCACCTTCACCTTCATCTCCATCTGATCCGGGATGGGTAAAGAAACAACTCAAACACATTGCAGAACTATTAAAGAAACTAGCAGCAAAAGCTTTGGATGCACTTCCAGGAATCATTGGTTCAATTGTTAGCTGGCTGTTATCTTTTGCAGGTAAAGTTGTTGGTTTCATGGCTGAACATCTCTGGACTCTAATAGTTTTAATTGCAGGTGTTCTGCTAACGAGAATAAAGCAAAAGTAAGCCTACACCCACTCCACCAATTACTAGAGCAGTCTTCTGCGATTCATGATCATCACTAATACTAACAGCTTGATCATCACTAGTGACAGAATGATCTTCACCTGCAGCCCGATCTTCACTTGTCACGCTTTGTTTCTGTTCATTGTGATATGGCTGTAACATCGTTCTGATTTCTGAATTCAGTTCTTCACCCTTTCCAAGCGGCTGGGTGTCACTAGCAATAATGATTTCATTGTTATAATTTGTTATTGTTCCAATCTGCAGCTGGAGATCAGAAGGTAACATGTAAAGGCCGTTACCAACAGCAAAGTCAACTTTTGATCTTGCATAACGGAGAGAGTCTTGATACCTTTTGATGCTGGAAGGCAGATCAACTGCAGAGTTTATGACATCTTCTAAATTTGATAACAACTGTTTCTGTGCACCAAACCCTGTGCTTGTTCTCATTATGTTTGATCGTGTCTGTGCCTGCGAGCCTAGCAAGCACCACGCATATGTTCGGATAGATTCATTGATCCTTTCAACACCTGATCTAGTGAAACCTTTGCCGGTGTCTAATATAAAAGTAGTCCATGCATTGTGGTGCTGTTGTTCTATTGATCCTAACTGTACCTGCACATTTGAAGAAAAAGATGTATGACCTGGCCAGTAATCAAAATTATACCTCCTGTGGACACCCCATAAATATAGTGTTCCCATGCCATGGTTTTTATCTTGCTTTTGCCTAAAGTCGGTCTTAAAATCTATATTGAATTCATTGCAGAGACGCTCATACACTTTCATGTTTATCCTATTGTTGAATGGGTTCCAGCTCTTTTCATGCGGCATTGGTGCCTGAAGTTCAGACAAGATTCTCCTGCACTGATAGTAAACGTGAAATGTGTACACACACTTTGTCAGTAAGTTTGAATTATTCATGTGGTCTGCATAGGACACTCCACATCCTGTGGTTGCACAGAATATTGCAAAGTTTAACTGATTCTGATAGAACTGAATTGGGTGAGAGTTCCACATCTTTGGAACACTATCATTTTTGATTGGGGGATTTAGGTAAGAATGGAATGGGTCAGGCACTTTAACGCGAATGGATTCTGTTTCTGTTACAGCAAAGTCCAACTCATGGAAAGAAATAGTCTTTGGATTGTAATATGGTCCAGTTTTGTATTTAACGTCTTTGTTGAATTTATACTGACTCATTTTTGTTGTTGAATAAAAAATGTTTATCACACTAACAAATGTGAAGACTAGTGTGCCAGTTAAACTTGCAACCCCTATCAACAATCAAAATGGAAGAATGAAAGTTGCACTGCATGAAATTATGTACAAGGTTACTTGGTATAATATCAGTAAAAAAAAGGCTAACAACTGGGTTAGAATTAATGGTAAAACACATTCTGTAGAAGATGGTTACTATGACTTCTGCACTTTAGAGAAAGAATTGTTTGCTCCAGTAGGTATTACAGCGAGTTTAAATCATGCAAGTCTCATTGCTACTCTTACTATGCCCAAAACTAGAGAAGTAAACGTTGAGTTTCCAACCAAACTCCTTGATATGCTTGGAATTACAAAAATATACAAGGGAACACGTCCCATTGACATGGATGTTAACAGTGTACTGTTTGTTCACATGAGAGAGCTTAACACATCCTATAATCTGTTTAATGATCAGCGTTCTGATCTGCTTAGGATTCTTCCACCGAGTGATGCCTCTTTTTGTAAAATGCACGTGCCAACATTTAAGACACTTCAGTTCAAGGACTTGGAGGAAGGGTGTCATGAATTCCTACACATTGATCTGAAAAATCAAAGTGGACAACCAGTTGATTGTTTGTTTAACATTACATTGGAAATAGTTCCATAAAATATTGAGTATTAAAATGTCGAGTGGACCTACAATAGCTTATCCTGTTGCATGTTCAACTATAGAGTTGAAAGATTTAGCAGACGCTATCGACTTTGAGAGCAATGCTGAAGTTGGTGCAGTGTATGCATTCGAGTTTACAGACACTGGCTATTACAAGAGAAAGGAAATCGACGATGAAAAGAAACCAAGATTCCTCAAACTAGGTCAAATCCGTGATGTTAATGTACCTGATCCAATTGTCGATGACACATTCTACATGTGGAAACATCAGAATAAAAAATGGGTACTTAGTCCTGTTATGAAAAAGATTGACTGGGAAATGAAGTTTGAATTTGTGAGTCCATACACTCTTGTTGGAAAAGACGACACATTCCGTAAGTCAATCAATGCTAAACCACTAATTGTTAGCCTTGTTCCTGCGATTAACAGCAGGGGAGAAGTTGCAGTTAAACCTTTCCATAAGAACAACTATCTCATTCACAGAAAACAAAGTGTTGAAAAGGACGCTGACACCATTGTCGATTTTATACCCAAGCTTCCAATAGGGCAGAATGCAACTATGATATTTGATATAGTTGTCAGGAAAAGGGAAGAAACCACAAACACTGTTCTAATGAGAGGAATAAATCTCAACTGGAGACCATTAAATGTTGAAGAAGTCAGAGTATTTATTGCTGTTCAAAAGGATTCTAACACAATAAAAAAACAGACGTCAAACCAAAATGTTGTTGTTAACGCAGATATAAATAATTTAACAGAAATAAGAAGTATTAATCTTACTTATCTTGATTTGATTGCTTTCTACTATACAGATAAGGTGTTAAGCAATGAACAGCTTCAAAGCTTAGCAGAAACACTGGCCAGTGAGAATTAAGATAAATATTTTATATTTTGCATTAAAAAGATGACTAGCAGTGTGAAGCTTTATCCTAATATTGATGAAAGTGCAGCAGAAAGTCAACAATTCAGACTGGCACACATTAGTAATATACAAAAACAACTAGAAGATGAATTAGAAAAATATTCTCGCGCTAGACGTAAGTACTCAACAACTTACAACAGCCTTTCTAATGCCAGCACTGGTTCTACTATCCTTGCATCAGCTGCAGGTGTAACGGGAACAATTCTGTTAGCTACCGGAGTAGGGACTCCAGTTTCTCTAATCCTAGGTGGTGTCGCAGCAGCAGTTGGTGGTTTATCATTTATAGCATCAGCTATAATGAAAAAAATTGTGAAAAAGCTTGAAAAACACGAATCCATTTCCACTCTTGCATCATCAAAATTGTCTAGCCTAAAACTGTCTATCAGTAAAGCACTTGAAGATTCAAAAGTTTCTGACGAAGAATTCAAACAGATACAAACAGACTTTGATGACTACAAAAGTAAGAAAGCAAGTATTCAAACAAAAACACGAGCTGAATATAACAAGCCAATCGATATAGAAGATCTGAAAAAGCAGTTTTTAAAAAAGGGGATTCAAATAGGACGGGAAGAAAAAGTAAAAATAGAATCACTTGTAAAGAGTTAACTATTCGTTTAGACAGTCACATTGCATGTATCAGATATAATTCTAACAGTGAAAGAACATATGAAGTAAAGTTTGTAAATGAGAGAGCGTATTGAGCTTAAGAATGTTGTATGAGAGAAAGGGGGAATGTACGTTCTGGGTTACTGATTCCGACAGACCCGGCATTGGTTCAAAACAACCTTACTTTACTGTATTTTTTTTTTGTATGGATTTATGCAGTATTTTTCTGATTTTGTCGCATGTTTCATTTTAGTAAAAGTTTAGTCCAGAAGCCTATTTTGCGTTAATATTTAGGGTCTGTCGGAATCGGTGAGCCAGAACGTACATTCTCCCTTTCTCTCGCCTTAATGAACCAGCACTTTCTCCTTGGATCATCGCCACTTCTGATGGCAACATACTGGCAGCACACTGTACCTGCATGGCCGGAGTTGGAGAAACCGGCATGGCCGGAGTTGGAGAAACCTGCACACACGTCCCTTCACCTTCAAGGAGTCAGCTGTTGAGTGTGCTGTGGCAGACCGCCATTTCTGTTTGGAATCTAACAGTGAGGGGATGCTTTGTCTGCGCAAAGACCACCCATACTATGATACTTTAGTCAAGTACATTGCCAGATTGTTATGACCAGTTCCTCCTACTGCGATTTCATGGTGTGGACTACTGTGGATAAAGTTTTTGTCCGAGTATTGCCTGACTGTGATTTTTGGGCAATGTGTGTGGAGAAAGCTTTGAAAGTGTTCAGACTCGCAGTTCTTCCAGAGCTAGTTGGAAACTGGCTGGACAGAGAAGCTGAGCCTCTACAAGCAGTGGATGTGAACCAGGAGCAGCTGCAAACACCAGCCGTGAAACGCAGCAAGAAACAGTGACAATGCCAGACTCGCTTGCTCATGTGTGTGGGAAAACAAACATGTATGACTGTACACACAGAAAGTGGCAGTAGAAAAGAGGGAGAGAAAAGAGAGCATGTAATGTTTTAAATCACAGTTCACACTCACAGAGAAGTCATCAATTGTTCCATTCTTGTTTCATTTTATTCTTAAAGTAAAATCATGCACAGATGTAGGCATACATTTTGTTTAGGATCACCGACCACAATACAAAATCAAGTGCTACAAGTATAAATTATGATGCATACAGGACCTTATTTTGTGATTGTTTTACATCCACTGCTGTGAATAACAAAGAATCATGAGCAGTTTGATTATCAACTTATTGAGCCAGGTATATTGTTCATTATCCTTGTTCAATGTTTCCAGTGACACGGATTAGCTGCTTGATTTAGGGAACAAATTAGAGTGTGTGGTCCAGCGTAATTCTGCATCACTACAGTCAAGTAATACAGTGTTTAAATTGGCAGTGGAACTGAAAGTTAGTTTCTGTTCTGTTTTGATGACAACAAAATTGAACACACTTATTTCTGCAAAAAAGCGCACAGGTCTATTTATCATAATGAATAGTTAATGACTCACATGCCCACAGTATGTTATTTCAATTTTGAACATTTAGTGAAAGTGTTCTTCTCTTCACTTTGGCTTCATACCTGCAATACTGGTAGTGGTATGTTCAGTGTTGCTTGCAGTTGCATGTTATTGGTAGTTTAAATGTGTGCTCGCATTTCAAGTGTAGGCCATTTAATTTTGCAATGCTCGTTATCTTGTTTCCTGTGTAGAGCTATTTTGAGGTTAATCAGCATAATTCAACCTTTGTCAGTTGTGTCAATACATATCACATTTATGCAAAATGATTTCAAAGTGTATGTTTCCTCCGAAAACGGCGTATGGCTGCCTAAATGGCGGGGTAAAAAACGGTCATACACGTAAAATTCCACTCGTGCAAAAAACACGAGTGTACGTGGGAGTTTCAGCCCACGAACGCAGAAGAAGAAGAAGAAAGTGTATGTTAAAGTGGTGTGTGTGTGTGTGTGTGTGTGTGTGTGTGTGTGTGTGTGTGTGTGTGTGTGTGTGTGATAGAAAGAGTGAAATCTGCTCTTGAATTGGAAGGAAATAGCAGCAGGTCAGATCATATACACATGTATACATGTATATTCAAATTCAAGATTCCATCCAGTGAAAAGATGATAACAGAAAAACGGTTGCTACTGCTCATGTGAGACACATGAATCAGATACAATACACCACAGTTTAATTAACATATTCTCTAGTCTAAACAGTGCCTTCAGTTCACGAGGCTGTGTTTATGCAGCGTCACAGCAAGAATCACATGATACCAGTGCAAACATTGACAAGCCCAGATAATACAGTGACTATTTTTTCCAGTGTTACCACTTCTTCCTCTTCCCTTGCAAACAAAAGATCAGTCAGAATATCAGAGTTCAGAATTTTGTACTTTCCACAAAGAATACTGATAACTCGCTAAACATAAATTCTCAGATTAGCTAGTTTGCGTGTTGACTCTATCTCATAAGCTGTAAGCTGACTCTTCCCTCTTATAAAGGCAGGGATTTTCACTTGTGCACCTCTCATAGCCACTAGTTCATTAATGTCAAATCCCCTGTCGGCCAAAATAACATCAGTTTGTACAATATTGTCTAGATACCCACTATTTGCAGTGATGTGCTTGTCACTTGAAAGCCCACCCCACCCTTTAGAAATAAAAGAAATATGGCCTTGAGGTAATTGATATTAGGTATTTAATTGTATTGTTCATTTGTTGTGCTTGTAGTTTGACCAGGTGAGTGCACTAGCATCAACACTGGAGGCTCTCTCAATGAATATATTTCAAAACAGTCATTAATGGACACTACTCTGTTCCATGGATAGGGAAGGATCTGTGGCGGTAGACTTGTCTTAATACTTCGCCTGTCTGGCCAGAAAACAAGTGGCTGCAGTCTGTCAGACCTGTTTACCCCCCCCCCCCCCCCCCAAATGAAAATCAGGAATGCAACTGGTACTTTTCCGTAATTTGAGGCATCTTTGAGTAATTTTTTTATCAACCATAAACCAGCTTGAAAACGATTAAACGACACGTTAATTCGCGCGCTACCATGCAAAACAAAGTACAAAATTGATAACCATGTTTAACAGTATTGTACTACACACACAGAAGCTCGATCACACACACCACAAACACACAACACAAGACACCTGATATATATGCAAGTTAACAAAGACAAGTTTACTTTATCTATAAAAAAAAAACCCAAAAAACACAGTATTCAGGGGCGGAGCAAGAGAGCTAGAGGGGGGGGGGACAACCTGGGGTCCAGGGGTCTGGCTGAAGAATGTTAGCTATTTTATTAACAATTTGTGGCTTATCCTTGATTTTAAACATGTATGATAAACTGGTGTCAGCAGCCACTCATTATCTCTTTTAAAGTTAGTATTAGATAATGGCAATTTATCTTCATTGATATCTGCTCCCGACAACAACACAAATTTCACAGACAGAAAATGGTTTGGTTTTTTTCTCCACAGACTGAATTTTTGTGTTTTTTGTTGCTTTTTTGACAACGGAACCCCTGTAACACGCAGAATTGATTTAATCTGAGTTTGTTTTAGCGGTAAGCGCCATGTTTATCGGAGCAGGAAACTCTTCCAGAGTGAGGCCCCTTTGTTGGTTTCACTGCGGCCGCATTGTGAACAGCAGTTATGAGAAATTCGAAATGAGAAATGGCGCTTACGGCTAAAAAAAAACTCAGAAAAAATCAATTCTGCGTTCTTGATAGCAGTTTCGTCCAGACTGGACTCCAGCTTTTGCTTTTCTTATTTTTCTCTATCGTCCAAGCCCATAAAATCGAACAAGGCGGATTGCGTTTGGATTTCCCTCTTTCAGATGACTGAGATTGCCCCCCTTGGATCGTTCCGTGTCAAGGCCAGTTGTACTGGCCGTGTGTTCAAGATGGAAAAAGGTTCTCTCGACCGCAATTTCCGGAATTTTCGGTAGATTTCCGTAATACCGGAATTTAGACCCCAAATCCGTAATAATTCCGGACAATCCGGGAGGGTAAACAGGTCTGTCTGTGGTACATGATATGCAGTCTCGTGAAAAACTTTGCTGGCAGTTGTTCTTGACACAGAAAAGATGTATGCCAGGTGTTGCGGAGGTGTGTCAAGGCGTATATTAACAGCTATTGTGTTTTCAGCGTAGCAATAGGGCCCGATATTTAGACGAGACAAGTATAATGCCGACGAGTCGAAGACGAGTCGCATTATACTTGTTCGAGTCTAAATATCGGACCCTATTGCTACGATGAAAACACAATAGCGTTTATATAGCTATTCTGACATTAAATTCTGTGTTAAAATCATGTTTTTGTCAGCAACAAGGACCAGAATGGTCCATGTCGTTGATTGCAGACGACGGTTCCCTTTCTGCATGAAGCCACGGAAATAACCGAACATTGAAAAACCCACGGACATGTATTACGGAGAAAACTCAAGATAACCGGATGCTTAGCATTACGTCAATATCTTAGGAATCATATGACGTTATGACGTATCATGCTTGCCTACGTAGATTGTATGTTCGAAAGTC
>NC_090255.1:41091833-41194333 GCF_037325665.1 Littorina saxatilis
CAGATCTACCCTTTAAAACTGAACTATGAAGTTGTATCAACAATGACCATTTAGTGTTCAAATAAATTCTGATTATCAAATCCAAGTATTTCACACATATGAGGGCCCCAAAGGGTTTAAAATCGTGATCGCTATTGGCGTTTTTTGACCTTTCTGTGACCGTGATTGCCGAAATTTCCATTTCTGTGATCGTGATGGGACTTTGCCCGTGATCCGTGATGACAAAAAAATCAAGTCTCGTGATCGTGATCGTCATTTGTTTTCGTGATCGTGATGGGCATTATTGCAAAGCATTTTATTTTCAACGTACATTTTTCACAGCTGTATCACTCTATGATCCTCTTTTCGTCAAGGTGTTCGTGATCGTGAAAACAAAAATCAAGGTAACTGTGATCGTGAAAGCTAAAATTTCCCTTCGTGATCGTGATGATACCCCCCCTTTGGGGCCCTCACATATATGGCATTCTCACAAGTCATGGTTTTGGGCAACCATGATAAGTTGTTATACTGAGAGTAAGTGTAAGACTGACTCTCTCAGTCATAGACTGCACTCGGTGCAGGACTGACCGACTGTCCGCACACTACCATCACAACACTGCTTGCATAAAACACAGACTAACCAAGGCAGGTTAACAAAAGCATGAGTACTTACCATTGACAAAATGATCAGAGCACACGTATCTCCTAGCTGTTGATTCAAAGTTGAAATTCTTCAGCTGACCATTCTCGCCCGCGTCGTGCAGTCAAATCCCTTGTCTCTTTGCCCTTTCCGTTGACAACAAATGGAACAGAAAAGAATCTTCTGTCCCTATCTCTATCTTGTCTGTTATGGCAATGTTTAACACTACAACTAGAGACCATGTCGATAAATGCGGAAGATTCGGAGTGCAGATTTCGCGTGTTGCCTTCTCGCGAGTTCCGCCGGAATGCCAGAGGCAAGGGCGGACAACTCTGCACACGACTGTGTGACGTCATCGCGTCAGAGCTCATACCAAGTTGTGTTGTGTTGTGTAACCTACAGATAAAAAAAAAAGTGCAATCATGCAGTAAGAGAAATGGAAAGAGAAAGTTTTTGTTGAGACAGAACAGAAAACTTAGGATGGAAAACTTTTTTTCAACAACGTCAAGGGAGAGAATGCAAACACTAAACACTCCCGGTTATGACCTTGACCTTTTGTTTGTTTTCGCATTCAGTTCTTTTCGTACGGCAATTTCAGATTGTAAAATAAACAAATTTACGAACATTTTCTGATAAATAATGTTTGGAGATACCTTGTATTGAATTATAGTATATACACAAAGAAAAACAAGTCGCGTAAGGCGAAAATACAATATTTAGTCAAGTAGCTGTCGAACTCACAGAATGAAACTGAACGCAATGCCATTTTTCAGCAAGACCGTATACTCGTAGCATCGTCAGTCCACCGCTCATGGCAAAGGCAGTGAAATTGACAAGAAGAGCTGTAATAGTAGCGCTAAGAAGGATAGCACGCTTTTCTGTACGTCTCTTTGTTTTAACTTTCTGAGCGTGTTTTTAATCCAAACATATCATATCTATATGTTTTTGGAATCAGGAACCGACAAGGAATAAGATGAAAGTGTTTTTAAATTGATTTCGACAATTTAATTTTGATAATAATTTTTATATATTTAATTTTCAGAGCTTGTTTTTAATCCGAATATAACATATTTATATGTTTTTGGAATCAGCAAATAATGGAGAATAAGATAAACGTAAATTTGGATCGTTTTATAAATTTTTATTTTTTTTTACAATTTTCCGATTTTTAATGACCAAAGTCATTAATTAATTTTTAAGCCACCAAGCTGAAATGCAATACCGAAGTCCGGGCTTCGTCGAAGATTACTTGACCAAAATTTCAACCAATTTGGTTGAAAAATGAGGGTGTGACAGTGCCGCCTCAACTTTCACGAAAAGCCGGATATGACGTCATCAAAGACATTTATCAAAAAAATGAAAAAAACTTTCGGGGATTTCATACCCAGGAACTCTCATGTCAAATTTCATAAAGATCGGTCCAGTAGTTTAGTCTGAATCGCTCTACACACACACACACACACACAGACACACACACACACACACACACACACGCACATACACCACGACCCTCGTTTCGATTCCCCCTCGATGTTAAAATATTTAGTCAAAACTTGACTAAATATAAAAATGAAGCTTAGAAGTCAATTCTTGATTCCCCTAAATAATGAAAACTGATTTCCCTAAACAATTCATTGTTTACGTAAATAATTCATTGTTTACGTAAATAATTCATTGTTAACGTAAATAATGATTTATTTAGCAACATTGCTGATTGTTTATAAACAATGTAATATAAGTCTAAATAATATATTGTTTACGTAAATAAATCATTATTTACGTAAACAATGAATTATTTACGTAAACAATGAATTGTTTAGGTAAATAATGAATGGTTTACGTAAACAAAAAATTATTTAGAATTGTTTTACATTGTTTATAAACAATTACTTATTTAGCACATGAGCTTCTAAATAATGATTATTTAGCTAAAACTGGTGAAAAAAACATGAAAAAGTATCCAAATCATTATTTGACAAACGGAATGCCATATTTCTGTACCTCTCTTTGTTTTAACTTTCTGAGCGTGTTTTTAATCCAAACATATCATATCTATATGTTTTTGGAATCAGGAACCGACAAGGAATAAGATGAAAGTGTTTATAAATTGATTTGGACAATTTAATTTTGATAATAATTTTTATATATTTAATTTTCAGAGCTTGTTTTTAATCCGAATATAACATATTTATATGTTTTTGGAATCAGCAAATGATGGAGAATAAGATAAACGTAAATTTGGATCGTTTTATATATATATATTTTTTTTTTACAATTTTCAGATTTTTAATGACCAAAGTCATCAATTAATTTTAAGCCACCAAGCTGAAATGCAATACCAAAGTCCGGGCTTCGTCGAAGATTACTTGACCAAAATTTCAACCAATTTGGTTGAAAAATGAGGGCGTGACAGTGCCGCCTCAACTTTCACGAAAAGCCGGATATGACGTCATCAAAGACATTTATCAAAAAAATGAAAAAAACATTCGGGGATTTCATACCCAGGAACTCTCATGTCAAATTTCATAAAGATCGGTCCAGTAGTTTAGTCTGAATCGCTCTACACACACACACACACACACACACACAGACACACACACACGCACATACACCACGACCCTCGTTTCGATTCCCCCTCGATGTTAAAATATTTAGTCAAAACTTGACTAAATATAAAAACTAAAGGCAATTTTAATTAATTCATTAAGAAGCTTGCTGAAAATAACCTATAACTAGCCCTCGAGATTTCAAAAAAATATAACAAAATAATTGTCTTTTTTGTGTGGAAGTTGATAATTTAAGTTATTGAGACATCCCAGTGCACTAAGGGATTTATAGAGCAAATCGAGAAAATTCATTATTGAACGAAGCGCATAGCGCTGAGTTCAATAATTATTTTCGAGATTTGCTCTATAAATCCCTTAGTGCACTGGGATTGTTTCAATAACGATATTGTCAGTACCGCCAGAGAAAAAAGAAGATTCAAAACGCACACTTTGCTACGCGCATTTGGATAGGCGTAACTGTGTGGTCAGGTCGTATACAGTAGGATCTACTTTTATGTGGGCTGTCTGAAGTGTGTCGTGCGTTCGTCACACGCAAACTCTTGTTTTAATTTCTGTTGGTAAATTCCAGTGTAGCGTTAAGCTAAAAAGTGATGATCTTTCATAGAGACCTCATTTTAACTCGGAGAAAGGACTATGCTCTTAATTATTTGCGATTCGAAACCTTCATCGAGCTTCGACAGACTTGACTGTGCAGAGTTTTTCCCCTTGCCAAGGTCGACGGAAAGCACATTTTCAAAATAAATGATTCTCGTGTGGTATCTTCACTCATCGGGGAGTCTGGTACTAAATATGAACGGTAAGAATGCTCTGAACCCTACACGTATTATATACCCATCGTTTTATCGTTCACATTTGCCCAACATGTTAATTTGCTGAACGGGATTTATGTCGTCTGCTAGTGCTACGCACTGCACTGAGTCTCATTTCAAAAACAAAAATTGCTCGTCTCGTTGCACTGAGTCTGCAAGCACGAGGCAGGCTGGTCTTATATATGGTAAGAACGTTCTAAACCCTACACGTTTTCGATTCCGATTCTTCTTGCCTTGAAATAATAATTCGGAAACCATTCATTTACTGAACAGATGCAGTCGTATATCAGTGTAGTCTGCTACGCCGGCCGGTGCTGATCTAGCTGCTAGTCTACGTTATCGAAATAACACTTGTGTTTTCTGTTAGCTGCTGGGATTTGTATACTAACTCATCATTTGGTAATGTGGATAATAAGCTACATGCCACTAACATGGCATAATTATGAGAGGAATCTTCGCAAGTCGAACCTGAAAAATTAGACACAGCAGGTTCTATTTTTAGATTAGTGGCAACTGTAGGCGGCACAGGCGCATGCAATCTGTCAGAAAAAACCCACTTCTGCTTTTAATTAAAAAGCAGGAAATTTATGGTCATAATCATTGGTATTGTGGAGAATATAAGCTACATGTCATTAATTAATTCTGAGGATGAGAGTACAGTCTCGCTTTGGCAATGGGTGTAAGAATACGCTCTGTGAAAAAGTTAGCGCACTCCAAGAGTGCGCTAACAGATTTAGCGCATCGCCATTAGCCAATCAACTGGTTCACATCAGTCATGTGACACCAGTACTTACTGACAATTTCACTTATTTTCACTCTGTTTTTAATAAGCTTCTTCAGTTTCCTGGTGTGCTTCAAATAATGCTCTCATCAACCCGAAATCTAAAGTATATTTGAATAAGTCTGACTTGCACACTAAGTTGTATCATGTTATTTTGAAGTATAGGGGGCTTTTTACAGTGATTCGTGAAGGCCGCTTCACTGGTCCATATTGAGCGCCCAGGCTCCTAATATGGACCACTTGTGATTTTTTCTGTATTTAATTTTTGCTGAAGGTCTATCAAAGCTATTTCACTCTAATTAGGCTTAACTGTTAAACTAGGAGAGAAGGACTACCAACCACAAAATGAAACTTCTTCGCAAGAAAACAAGCTAGTTATCAGCAATAAACAACAAGTCGCGTAAGGCGAAAATACCATATTTAGTCAAGTAGCTGTGGAACTCACAGAATGAAAGTGAACGCAATGTAATTTTTCAGCAAGACCGTATACTCGTAGCATCGTCAGTCCACCGCTCATGGCAAAGGCAGTGAAATTGACAAGAAGAGCGGGGTAGTAGTCGCGCTAAGAAGGATAGCACGCTTTTCTGTACCTCTCTTTGTTTTAACTTTCTGAGCGTGTTTTTAACCCAAACATATCATATCTATATGTTTTTGGAATCAGGAACCGACAAGGAATAAGATGAAAGTGTTTTTAAATTGATTTCGAAAAAAAAATTTTGATAATAATTTTTATATATTTAATTTTCAGAGCTTGTTTTTAATCCGAATATAACATATTTATATGTTTTTGGAATCAGCAAATGATGGAGAATAAGATAAACGTAAATTTGGATCGTTTTATAAATTTTTATTTTTTTTTACAATTTTCAGATTTTTAATGACCAAAGTCATAAATTAATTTTTAAGCCACCAAGCTGAAATGCAATACCGAACCCCGGGCTTCGTCGAAGATTACTTGACCAAAATTTCAACCAATTTGGTTGAAAAATGAGGGCGTGACAGTGCCGCCTCAACTTTCACGAAAAGCCGGATATGACGTCATCAAAGACATTTATGAAAAAAATGAAAAAAACGTTCGGGGATTTCATACCCAGGAACTCTCATGTCAAATTTCATAAAGATCGGTCCAGTAGTTTAGTCTGAATCGCTCTACACACACACACACAGACACACACACAGACACACACACAGACACACGCACATACACCACGACCCTCGTCTCGATTCCCCCTCTACGTTAAAACATTTAGTCAAAACTTGACTAAATGTAAAAAGTGGTCCATATTAGGGGCCCTTCCCCTACCATTGTTAATTTCGATTTAACCACTAGAAGCATAAAAATAACAACCAACCTGAATAATCTATATCTATATACGGCTTGTGTGTGTCTGTGTGTCTGTCTGTCTGTCTGTCTGTCTGTTCGCCATGCACGGCCAAAGTTCTCAATGGATCTGCTTCAAATTTGGTGGGCATATTCAGGTAGACCCCGGACACAATCTGGTCGATGAAAATTTTCAACACGTGCTCTCAGCGCCCAGCGCTGAACCGATTTTGATTTTTCTGTACATCCATTCCCAGTAACTCTTCCTTATCGTCTCCATTGTGTTGCGCGTTTATCTCCCTTCCTTCATACGGTGCGCCGGCGAAGCCGGCGGGGTCCCCAGCGAAGCCGAGTATTCGGCCCTACTTCTTCACGGCGAAGCCGTACCCAGCGAAGCGGGTATTCATCTAGTTCTAGATATATCGAGCAGAGGTCCATCCATTTCTGCTTCACTGGAAGTAAGTTGGGAACACATCGCGTTCGTTGGCGCTGTGTGAGACCCCGCAAGCAGTATTATGTAGCGGCGCGCGCAGAGTTGGCGATCCCCTTGCTACAATATCTCTGTTTAATGGAAGGGCGCTGGTTCTGAGCGACGCTTACTTCTCGAGATAGGTGTGACCACATGACGTCATTTATACTTTCGTCATCGAAGATGTTTCGTATTTCAATCAACTGGTGTCATTTCCCAGTTCTGTGTTCTGCGGTCATTTTGACTGACTTGACAAGTTGAGAAAACCAATGACACTTCATTTTTGTGAAGCAACTGAATATGAAAAGAAAATAAAGCGTGTAGAAGTATGTTTGGGTCCTGCAAAACTTTATGACCAACGATGTCTTCCTTGGAAGTAAATGAAGATGTCTGCTTTTTAATTTTGTCTGCTTTGAAGGTAGGAAGATTTTACAGCGCACACGGTAAATTGCAAGTCGTATTGGACAAGAATGTTGTTATTCTTCTTTCTTCAAAGTACCATAGATTTGTTCTTGGCCATATTTTCGACCTGAGCATCGTTACATTTTGGGAAAAACACATTTGAACGCAAATTATCAAAGTAATTTTGATAATTTACTCCGGAACTGCAACGTCGATTTGCCAAAACAAAACAAATCTGGCTCAGTATGCGGGAACATGCTGGTAGTGTCATATTTTTTTAATGGGTGTGGAAGAACTGCTCATAATTAACATAGCACTCCGGCCCTGTTCTTTTTTTCGTCACTACCTATTTTATTCATGTTTTATTACTGAGTTAGTGGAAGAATTTTTTGTAATGTATGATTGATGGTGTATGCTTTTAATTAAGCGTTGTTGACAATGAATGTAGATGTAAATGCTTGTATAACTGTGCTTTAATGTTAAACGTGTCAAGCGCAAAGAGCATAATTGTAAAGTTATGATGTTGCGCTATATAAATGCTCATTTATTATTATATTATTATTATTATGTCATCTGATCCCTCTTTCAGGCGGTGTGCAATCATGTCATCTGATCCCTCTTTCAGGTGGTGTGCAATCATGTCATCTGATCCCTCTTTCAGGCGGTGTGCAATCATGTCATCTGATCCCTCTTTTAGGCGGTGTGCAATCATGTCATCTGATCCCTCTTTCAGGTGGTGTGCAATCATGTCATCTGATCCCTCTTTCAGGCGGTGTGCAATCATGTCATCTGATCCCTCTTTCAGGCGGTGTGCAATCATGTCATCTGATCCCTCTTTCAGGTGGTGTGCAATCGTGTCATCTGATCCCTCTTTTAGGCAGTGTGCAATCATGTCATCTGATCCCTCTTTCAGGCAGTGTGCAATCATGTCATCTGATCGCTCTTTTAGGCAGTGTGCAATCATGTCATCTGATCCCTCTTTCAGGCAGCGTGCAATCATGTCATCCGATCCCTCTTTCAGGCAGTGTGCAATCATGTCATCTGATCCCTCTTTCAGGCAGTGTGCAATCATGTCATCCAATCCCTCTTTCAGGCGGTGTGCAATCATGTCATCCAATCCCTCTTTCAGGCGGTGTGAAATCATGTCATCTGATCCCTCTTTTAGATGGTGTGCAATCATGTCATCTGATCCCTCTTTCAGGCGGTGTGCAATCATGTCATCTGATCCCTCTTTCAGGCGGTGTGCAATCATGTCATCTGATCCCTCTTTCAGGCGGTGTGCAATCATGTCATCTGATCCCTTTTTCAGGCAGTGTGCAAGCTGCAGGTGGTGTCCACGCAGGCATCCAGCAAGAGGCTGTACTTCCCGATGGGCTCGTGCCTGGTGTGGGCCTTGCTGCTGTCCTTGCCTTACGGCATCATCACGGGGTATCGCACGGAGGAGTTCGCCGATAACCTCAACATCACCGGCGTGTCTTGCAACATCTCCGACGACTTCGCGGGGACCAAGATCCTGCTGATCTACCACCTGGTGCTGTTCCTCACCTTTCTCATCCTGGTCTGCATCATAGGCGTGTCCTACGGGCACATCCTGCTCTACCTGTGGCGCCACAGAAAGAGACTTGAGCGGTGGCAGGTCAAAGTCAAGGCCAACGCGAAGCAGCTCAAGAAGGACGTGCCGGAGCCTGAGCCCGTCTCCATCAGCTTCCAGTCCAGCGTGACGGTGGATTGGAGCAGGGTGTCCCAGACGGTGCCCGACAGCAGCGCTCAGCCTTCGCCCCCCCGTGTAGCGGTCACCTCCAACGACGTGGCGACCATCCCCAACGACGTGGCGACCACCCCCAACAACGTGGCGACCATCCCCAACGACGTGGCTAACCAGTCGGCGACCGCCTTCAACCAGGTGGCGCCCAAGCCCAACGAGGTGGCCAAGCCCAAGTCCAAGATTCAAAAGGGCCAGACGATGATGTTCGCGGTGCTCACCCTAGTCTTCGTGGTCAGCAACATGCCCTACCTGACCGTGGTCATCCTGGACGAGCTGCGACCAGGGCTTGTCGAGGCCGCCCTGACCACGAACGGCAGGATGATATTGATAAGGTCCTTCTACATCAACAGCGCCGTTAACCCCATCGTCTACTCCTTTTGCTCCCCGAGGTTCCGCTTCGAGTGTCGACAGTTCTTCGCCCGCTGTCCTCTCGTGGGCAGCTTTCTGGCCATCCGGGACTGACCAATCACGAGTTTGCTTTAATGGGAAGCTTTCTGGACGGCCGCGACGGACCAAGAGAAATTCAAGATTTACGCCCTCACGGCAAAGGCATTAGGGGCATGTTCCCGGGTTTTAACCCGACTTTAGATGAGATATACAAGTGTATGCGTGTTTAGATGGGATCAGCCATCTGCACTTACACACATAAGGTTGACCTGTGTCCGTCCCGGCCCGGATTCGAACCAGCGACCTTTCGATCACAATTCCCGTGCTCTACCACCTGAGCTACCCGGGCCCCCACGAGTTTGCTTAAATGGGAAGCTTTCTGGGCAGCCGAGACTGACCAATCACGAGTTTCCTTTGATGGGAAGCTTTCTGGGCACCCGGGACAGACCGATCATAGGTATTGAGATTCAATGCCGAGAAATGAACAGCCTGGCAGTGACCGTACGAGTAATGGTTTTTTTTTCGCTTTCTGAGTCAATCGCATTCGTGAAGTGAATGACACTCGGCTGTGACGACAGTGTTATTGTTGACTTGACACCAGCAAACTATTCCCTCCGATCGTTTCCCCGCAGTGTCACTCGCGGTGGTGGAATAGCAGTGATCTTCAAAAACTCTCTCTCTAGTCATGTGTCGTTTAATTCGGTACTGCCATTTACACATCCATCCTTTGAGTGTGTACAAGTGACACTAGCCCTTCATCAGAAACCAGTTCAGTTGTTTTGCATCTATAGGCCTCCTCCAAACTCAAAAAACAAATTGACTGATGCCATGTTTTTCTCTGAGTTTCATGACCTTGTTGACCATTGTAACACTTTGTCTGGAACTCCTGTTTTGCTTGGTGATATCAATGTTCATTTTGATGACTGCAACCACCCTTCCACTGTCAAGATGTTAGATATTTTAGATGTTTTTCAATTCACACAGTCAGTCAGTCATCCAACGCACAAGAAGAATCACATACTGGATTGGGTTATGCATAGGCCTGATGATCATATTGTTCAATCTGTGTCTGTTACACACGCCTTAGCCTCAGATCATTTTTGACTCACATGCGAAGCAAAAGTGAGTCTATGTACTCACCCGAGTCGTCCGTCCGTCCGGAAAACTTTAACGTTGGATATTTCTTGGACACTATTCAGTCTATCAGTACCAAATTTGGCAAGATGGTGTATGATGACAAGGCCCCAAAAAACATACATAGCATCTTGACCTTGCTTCAAGGTCAAGGTCGCAGGGGCCATAAATGTTGCCTAAAAACCAGCTATTTTTTACATTTTTCCCATTTTCTCTGAAGTTTTTGAGATTCAATACCTCACCTATATATGATATATAGGGCAAAGTAAGCCCCATCTTTTGATACCAGTTTGGTTTACCTTGCTTCAAGGTCAAGGTCACAGGAGCTCTTCAAAGTTGGATTGTATACATATTTTGAAGTGACCTTGACCCTGAACTATGGAAGATAACTGTTTCAAACTTAAAAATTATGTGGGGCACATGTTATGCTTTCATCATGAGACACATTTGGTCACATATGATCAAGGTCAAGGTCACTTTGACCCTTATGAAATGTGACCAAAATAAGGTAGTGAACCACTAAAAGTGACCATATCTCATGGTAGAAAGAGCCAATAAGCACCATTGTACTTCCTATGTCTTGAATTAACAGCTTTGTGTTGCATGACCTTGGATGACCTTGACCTTGGGTCAAGGTCACATGTATTTTGGTAGGAAAAATGTGTAAAGCAGTTCTAAGTGTATGATGTCATTGCTAGGTTTAGTTATTTGACCTTGACCCTAAATTTAGTTATATGGATACAAGGATATCCACCAAACTGCAGAAAATGTTTATCTGGTCGTCGACTTTTCGTCCATTGCCACAAGTGAGCTCTGCACGTGACGCGTGCGTTATCAGTGGCTACAATGTCAAAATTGCTCATTTGGCATGACCACTCGTCATGCTTCAGTGTAATCTCGTGAAACTCGGGGAATATTGAGCTCTCACCATGTCTTCCAAAACCCATAAAAGCGGATTGTTCGCCACAAAGAAATCAGACGACAATTCAGCGACGAAAGATGGCCCGATTGAGCAGAGAAAACCGCCAAATTGCATTGGGTCGTTTACAAGCAGGCCAAAGTCAAAGTGCAATCGCCAGGCACTTCCACGTGTCCCAGAGCACCATCAGTAGACTGTGGGTCAGGTTTCAAGCCACTGGCTCCGTTGCTGACTTGCCACGAGCGGGAAGACCAAGGGCGACAACTGCTGCTCACGACCGCTTCATACGGCTCCGCCACCTCCGGAATCGTTTCCTGTCGGCCTCATCTTCTGTCCAGGCTCTCCCCGGGCCACACCGATTATCGGACCAGACCGTGCGGAACCGCCTGCATGAAGCTGGTTTGAGAGCTCGCAGACCTCACAGAGGAGCTGTCCTCACCCGCCGCCATCGCCAGAACCGAGTGCAGTGGGGCAACCAGCACCTTCGCTGGACCATCCGGAATCACTGGAGACACGTGTGGTTCAGCGACGAGTCCTACTTCCTGCTCCAGCGACATGATGGTCGGAGGAGATCTACCGGAGAGTAAACGAACGTTACGCGCCCAACTGTGTGGATGAGGCACCCGTTCATGGTGGTGGAGGCGTCATGGTGTTGGGGGCGATCAATACCGCTGGAAGGACCACCCTGGTGCACGTCCAAGGGCGCATAACTGCCCAGCGATACGTGGAGGAAATTCTGCGCCCACTCGCCCTTCCTCTTCTGGCTGACCAGGATGCCATATTCCAGCAGGACAACGCTCGCCCGCACACAGCACGACTCACCACCCAGTTCCTCACCGACCACCATGTCCAGGTGCTTCCCTGGCCATCCATGTCGCCAGACATGAACCCGATAGAACACCTCTGGGATGAATTGGACAGACGTGTGCGCAGGCGAGAAGAAGCGCCGGCAAATCACCGCGATCTATTGCAGGCACTTCAGGAGGAGTGGGACACCATCCCACAGCAAGATATCCGGCATCTGATCCAGTCCATGCCCAGAAGGTGCCGGGCAGTTGTTGCTGCTCAAGGCAGTCACACCCCCTACTGACTTGACAGCCTCGGCACCCAATCGTATTGATTGACTGATTGATTTGAAGATGCAAATGAACTGTGTGTGCATTCAACTGTGTCCATACCAAATTTCAAACAAATAATCTAAATATTGGATTTTCTGTTAATTTTTTCGAAAAATAAAACAATTTGGCAAGTAGCAACTATGCGTTTCTTTTTTTGAACAGTATATGTGGTCGCTGCAGGACCGGCCTTTTCTAAAGCCTGACTGACAGGATGGTATTATATTGTGTTTATTTAGGAAAAATTCCAGTCTGTTTTTAACTATTCTCTCGTAAATGTTACCTAGGTGGGGGTTGAGAGAGATAGGGCGGTAACTTTTGGTTTACCGAGTTTAGGAATTGCTACTACGTGGGCATGTTTCCATGCAGCGGGGATCTTATCCTTAACCCAAATAAAGTTGTAAAAATCTGCCAGAATATTTTTAAAAAATGCTCAGGGAATTTGCCTATCATATGGTATGATATAGCTGGTCTGGGTGGCCGAGTGGTAACGCACGTACTTGCGCTCGGAAGCGAGAGGTTGCGAGTTCGACCCTGGGTCAGGGCGTTAGCAATTTTCTCCCTCCTTTCCTAACCTAGGTGGTGGGTTCAAGTGCTAGTCTTTCGGATGAGACGAAAAACCGAGGTCCCTTCGTGTACACTACATTGGGGTGTGCACGTTAAAGATCCCACGATTGACAAAAGGGTCTTTCCTGGCAAAATTGTTTAGGCATAGATAAAAATGTCCACCAAATACCCGTGTGACTTGGAATAAAGGCCGTGAAAGGTGAATGCTCGCCCTAATAGGCTTGAGGTTTGCTGGCCGATGTGAATGCGTGATATATTGTGTAAAAAATTCCATCTCACACGGCAGAAATTAATATGTAAAGCGCTTAGAGAACGTCAAGCGCTATATAAATCTCCCCATACAATGATATTATGTCCGGTCCTGCAGCCTTTTTACGTTGTTTAATTTGTTTTACTGCCTTACTACATTCTTGAAAAGTTATCTTGCTATTTATGGGGTTTGTGTTATCTGGGGCGGGGTCTACATATTCTTTTTTGGTCTCAGTGCGGAAGTGTTGGCTTTCTGGGTCTCAGTGTCTGGCCTGGCTGGCTCTGGCGAAGGTCTCAGCTAACGCGTCAGCCTTCTCTTTATTGTGTGACGTCTTTGTGCCGTTCACGAGAAGAGGTCTTTCTGGGGCCTTTCCTCTCCTCTTAAACTTTCTATATTGTCCCCAGACCTTGCCCAGGTCTCTGAAGTCTTTAATATCATTCTGCACATAGTCCTCCCAGTGCTGGAGCTTTGCCTGTGCAATAGTTAAATTAAATGAGCTTTGGGCCTCTTTCATTACCATATAGTTTTCATAGTTTTGATTTTGTGCGAAGTTTTTAATAGAGGCTCTTTTTATTTTGACTGCCTCATGGCACAGATCATTCCACCAGGAGACTGGCTTGTGTTTATGTTTGGATCCTTTACTCTTAGGTATGGAGGCGTCAGCAGCAGAGATAATGCTGTTACGTAAGTTTTCATAATATTTTTCCATATCATCACACTTGATTGTTTCAGGGTTAGTTTTATTCAATTTAACAGGAAGCCCAGTCAGCTTTGTTGTATAGATAGTGTTCCTGTGTAAAAAATTCAGTTCCATCTGGTACAGCGGTTAAAAGTGTGGTTAAGATTACCAGGTGGTCAGAATGTAGAGTGTCGGGAAATACAGTCCACTCTGCATCTGCCACCATGGCGTTACTAACAAGGGTTAAGTCTATGGCAGAGGCATTTTGAGCCGCAGAGTCCGGAATCCTTGTCTTTGACCCATCATTTAGAATTTGGAAATTCGAGTTTAGGATGTTCTCAGCCAGCCGTGATGTGCGACCCACTGGGTGTTTGTGGTCCCAAGAGCAATGACGGCTGTTAAAATCCCCCACTACTGCCCAGTCTGTAGTTTCATGGTTAATCTCTGTTAGCCAGTCAGTTTCATTTATGGAGTTGCACCCTTGAGGGTAGTATATATTTACTATATTTATCTTTTTACAGTTCTTTAAGTGTACCTGAATGGTACACTGTCACGGTTTTAGTGACTAGTGACATGGATTGAGAAAGGAACACTCTGTGGGGTGCCTTTCTCGAATTGCAACGAAAAGCGCCTGTGCTTTTGGCGACGGGCTGGTTTCTGCTGACCGAGCTTGGCAGGGGGATTTCGTTTTCTGCACGCCTGGCTGGCATGCAAGGGACGACATTGTGTACAGGGGTTCCACGTGCATGATTTTGCTGTCTGGACAAAATCAACTGGGAACTGAGCTGTACGTGGGACGATAGTGATTGGTCGCTAGAGTCACGTGATGTTTTTCAAGGTGTTTTGAGGAGGACTTGAAACGACACACTTGAGCATTGAGCAGCAAGAGAGAAGTGTTGGTGTCTTTTTCCTAAGAGTTTGATGGTATTCAACATGGGACATTCGATCATTTTATGTCAACGTGCCGTTCTGCTTGTACAGTAGGGCTTTTAGGAACGTCAAGAAGGGACCACTTTTCGCTGTTTACATGTTGCTGACGAGGAGGTTGTCAGGTTGTTTCTTGGCTGAGCGGGGGGAAAAATTCTCACGCATGAAGTAAATTCAGCACAAGAGGGAGTGTGGCAGGAAATTCGTCGACGGACGATAGCCATACAAAGGAAGCGGATTCGCTTAAAGGAGAGCTACTTACATTAGGCTGTTGAGGTAATAAATCGTTATTTAACGGTGTTGACGAGTCTATGTTTGTGGAATGAAATACTCTCTGTTGTTCTTTCCAGGTTAGCGCATAATTTGCTCTTTGTGACGCTAAAATAATAATCTGTATATGGTTTTTGCAGATATGGAGAGAAGGAAGGAAAATAGCTGATTTGTTGTTTTAAAAGTTCGCTCGTTAAGTCCTTTGTACTGGAAACTTGCATTCTCCCAGTAAGGTCATATATTGTACTACGTTGCAAGCTCCTGGAGCAATTTTTTGATTAGTGCTTTTGTGAACAAGAAACAATTAACAAGTGGCTCTATCCCATCTCCCCCCTTTCCCCTATCCCATCTCCCCCCTTTCCCCGTCGCGATATAACCTTGAATGGTTGAAAACGACGTTAAACACCAAATAAATAAAGGAAGAAAGAATAAAACCCTTCAAGTTTAGGAAGTTGATTAAAATGTACATTTAAAGATTGGATGGCTAAAATATCACATTTTTCATGGGTTAAAAAGTCGTTAAGATAATGAATATTTACGCTAATACTTCGACAATTCCACTGGAAAATGGTTAATCCTTTATTTATTGCACTGTTTGTAGGCCCAGTTTGTGTTCCCTCCATTGTAATGGAGACTAACAGAAGTGAAAGAAGTATACAGTGTTTCATCTGGGTTAGGAAATCCGTTATAAGGTCATTTGGAAGTTGATTTTTTCTTTGATAGTCAAATCTCTGGCCCCAGCGAGGGAACTCAGAGCGAGGAGGGGACCGTCAGGTGTGACTGGTGTAGTGTTTGTTTTCGTGAATGTTTGGTATATGGAAGTGAGTGATTCTATCAGTGCACCTGGGCTTTGTTTTTGTTTTGCCTGTATCATGAAGATGAGTGTTTGTTCCCAAAATTCCTGCAGATCCGACTGTTCCTTGGGAAGGTTGTTCTTGGCGGTGTATATTTTGTTCATGAGTGTTTGTGCGAGTTCTTCTTCTTGTCTTCTTTCTATTCTGAGTTTGTCTAGGATACCCTCCTCCACTTCCTTCATAACTTTGTTAAAAATGGTCTGAGCCATGTGTTCCTGTGTGTCTATTTGTCCTGTGTCCAACCTGCCCTTCCTCTCCAAGCTTCTGGAGCGTATCATCCTGGAGCAGTTGAGCGTCCACCTGTCTCGGAACTCGCTGATGCCAGTGTACCAGTCTGCGTACCGCCCTCACCACAGCACCGAGACGGCGCTCCTGCGAATCACCAAGGACCTCCTGAACACAACAGATAGCGGTGTCGTCTCTGCCCTTGTGCTGCTGGACCTTTCCGCGGCCTTCGACATGATCGACCACCAGCTACTCGTCGATCGCCTCAGTTCCACGTTCGGCATTCATGACACCGCCCTCTCTTGGTTCCGGAACTACATCCAGAACCGCTCTCAGACTGTCACCACTGATTCGTTCTCTTCTCAGCCTGTCCCTGTCCGCTTCGGCGTCCCACAAGGGTCTGTCCTCGGCCCTGTCCTTTTCACCCTGTACACCCAACCCATCTCCTTGGTCATCGAACGCCACGGCTTGAACTACAACTCCTTCGCCGATGACACGCAGCTCCAGAACAGCGCCAAGCCGGAGGACGTTGACCATCTCCTGGGATCCATCTCCAGTTGTTTCACTGACATCAAGAACTGGATGACTGAGAACAAGTTGAAGCTGAACAGTGAGAAGACGGAGGCCCTTCTCGTTGGAACACGACAGAAAATTGCTTCCCTCACTGTGATCGACCTCCAGCTGGATGACGCGACTGTTCCACTCTCCCCTGCTGTCAAGAGCCTTGACGTCTTTCTCGACTCCACTCTCTCCATGCAGACACACATCTCCTTCATCATCAAGACCTGCTTTTTCCACCTACGACGCATCGCCTCTATCCGTCGCTACATCACCCACGACGCCTGTGTCAAGCTGGTTGTCTCCCTCATCTTCAGTCGTCTGGACTACTGCAACTCCCTTCTGGCTGGCCTCCCCGCCTCATCCATTCATGGTCTACAACGAGTCCAGAACGCTGCTGCCAGGCTGACGTTGAGGAAGACGAAGCGAGACCACATCACCCCCCTACTTCGCTCCTTGCACTGCCTTCCTGTCAACACCCGAATCTCCTACAAACTGTCCACTCTGGTGTACAAGTGTCTCAACGACTCTACTCTCGAGTACCTTCAATCCTCCCTGGACCTGTACACCCAGCCCTCCGACCGTCCCCTTCGTTCTGCTGCTGACCCACTCCGCCTTCACATCCCTCGCTCGAAACTCGATATATAAGCTAAAGCTTCATATTGATTGATTGACAGTACGGACTGAAATTTGGAAGAAGATAGAGTTTGTGCCAAAGTTCCTATTGTAGCCTAAACCAAAAGAGAGTCAGCAGACCAATCAAACCCACCTTGCTGCAAGAGCAGCCCTCTTGGGGGGGGGGGGGGGAGGGGATACGCCTGTCACCAGGGAACTGGGTCACCTCACCGCACAGCACCAGGAGCCACAACGCAGCCAAGTCACACTTACGCACAAGTAAAGAGTTAACGACATTAGAGGCAAGCACAGTTGCAAGTCACACAATCGCCGCACCCTTACATCACACGTTTTGATCCTCGCACCCGGCTCTCAAGAGCCTGGAAAAAAAGGGGGGGGGAATGACACAGTTTGTCAGCTGATAGCACATATTTAGGTAGCTTGACCAGTGGTCAAAATAGTGAGATGTACTTTCAGAAGTATCCTACAGCCTTAATGAGAGCGCACAGGCCCCGCCCACTTTGATCCCGACCCGCTCGTGACGAGTGCCTGTGATCATTCTACTCTAACTTGTAACTTGTAATCTCTCTCAAGGGTTGTGGATTCCGAGACAAGAATTCAAGAGCTTTCTCTGTTAGTACGTCCGTCATATTCAGTGACAAAATCATACTTATTACGTCACGATGAGTTCTGAAACCAGAGAAACCTTTGCCATTGGGAGCAATCGAGTGATTTCACTGATTTGCGCTGCTGAAAAGTGAAAGGTAATGGTTTATTCTATATTAATTCAATTTTAACCAGTTTTGTTTCTCGTTCGTCTGAGAATGAGTAATGTTGAACTTTAGGGATTTGGAAACACTAGTGGATATTTGAAAAATGCGCTCCACATTCAATTTCAATAAAAGCGACCATTGATTTTAGTTTAGTCCGGGAGTTCTGCAGATATTAATACAAAAAGATGTATACGTTGGTGTGTGTGAGTGTGTGTGTGTGTGTGTGTGTGTGTGTGTGTGTGTGTGTGTGTGTGTGTGTGAGTGTGTGTGTGTGTGTGGGTGGCCGGGTGGTAACGCACTTGCGCTCGGAATCGAGAGGTTGCGTGTTCGACCCTGGGTCCGGCCGCTATTTTCTTCCCCCTTTCCTAACCTAGGTGGTGGGTTCAAGTGCTAGTCTTTCGGATGAGACGAAAAACCGAGGTCCCTTCGTGTACACTACATTGGGGTGTGCACGTTAAAGATCCCACGATTGACAAAAGGGTCTTTCCTGGAAAAATTGTATAGGCATAGATAAAAATGTCCACCAAAATACCCGTGTGACTTGGAATAATAGGCCGTGAAAAGTAGGATATGCGCCGAAATGGCTGCGATCTGCTGGCCGATGTGAATGCGTGATGTATTGTGTAAAAAAATTCCATCTCACACGGCATAAATAAATCCCTGCGCCTTGAATAAAAACAAATAAAAAAAATAAATCCCTGCGCTTAGAACTGTACCCACGGAATACGCGCGATATAAGCCTCATATTGATTGATTGATTGTGTGTGTGTGTGTGTGAGTGTGTGTGTATGATTGTGTGTGTGTGTGTGTGTGTGCATGGTGTGTGTGTGTGTGTGTGTAAGTGTGTGTGCGTGCGCGTGTGTGTGTGTGCGCGCGTGCGTGCGTGCGTGTGTGTGTGCGTGTGTGTGTGTGTGCGTGTATGTGTGTGTGTATATGTGTATGTGTGTGTGTGTGTGTGTAAGTGTATGTGTGTGGAAGTGTGTGTTCATGTGCGTGTGTGTGTGTGTGCGCGCGTGCGTGCGTGTGTGTGTATGTGGGTGGGGGTGTGTGTGTGTGTGTGTGTGTGCGTGCGTGCGTGCGTGCGTGTGTGTCAAATGTGAAAGTTTGTCTCAGCGCTCAAGCCACGAATTATTGCCAGCGTACTGCTCATGGTTGTAGAGTCAAACCTGCCCTTGAGACCACCTGTCTAAAGAGACCACCTGTCTAAAGAGACCACCTGTCTAAAGAGACCACCTGTCTAAAGAGACCACCCAAAAGGATCCCCAAGGGTTTTTACTATATAGGGGAAGGGCTCCTAATTTGGACCACTTTTTGTTTCATGCTGATAACTAGCTTGTTTTCTTGCGAAGAAGTTTCATTTTGTGTTTGGTGGTCTTTCTCTCTTATAGGCTAACCGTTAGGCCTAATTAGAGTGAAATAGCTTTGATAGACATTCAGCAAAAATTAAATACAGACAAAATCACAAAGGGTCCATATTTGGAGCCTGGGCGCCTATAATGTGGACCAGTGAAGCGGCCTTCACGAATCACTGTAAAAAGCCGCCTATATTTCAAATTAACATGATACAATTTTGTGTAAAGTCAGCCTAATTAAAATATGCTCTATATTTATCTGTTTCGGGTTGATGAGAGCATTATTTGAAGCACACCAGGAAACTAAAGAAGTTTATCAAAAACAGAGTGAAAATAAGTGAAATTATCAACTTCCACGAAAAGAAGACTTTTTGTTGCATTTTTTTTAAATCTCGAGGGCTAGTTATAGGCTATTTCCAGCAAGCTTCTTAATGAATTAATGAAAATAGCCTTTATCTTTTATTTTCTTCGATTTGTTGAAGGTGGTCCATATTAGGGGACTCGCACATACTTTGAGATGTTGCTATTATTTTTTGTTTGGAGTAAAAACTCGGGGTCAACACTGCTAAAATGTAACAAATACGGGTTTAAAGGTACTGAACTTGTCAAATCCAGATGCACGGAGCCCCTGGGGCTTTTAGTCATACCTCAGGCAGCTATCCGTTAGAAGAACTACCAAGTTTCATTGACTTGCACCCAAAGAGTCAAGAACTGCGATTTTTTTACGAATTAATTTCGTACTCGGACCCGGCTGGTCTTGACCTATTTTTGGATCTTAATTTAGATCAGGTAGATCACCACATCATGCACAAAAAGACACGTCACTAGCAAACTGTGTCAGACATCATCATGAGCTTGTGTAAAACAAAATGGAGGCCGGAATCACTCAGTTGAATCGAACTCCGACCAAACACCACGTAATAACTAGGTTAATTTATGCACTCGCGTGAACAAGAAACTGTCGAGCTTCACAGATGTCGTCGTTGGGTAGTTTTGGGTTTGTTTTACTACCATAGGAGGATTTTTGAACTGTAAATGCACTCAGCTGCAACAAAAACACAAAACGTAGGCTGTGAGCTGCACTGTGCCTTTAACTGTCATATATAGCAATGTTTGTGTTATAAAAGCTTTGGCTGTGGACAGAAACGAGTCCGTTTTGGGCGGCAAATTTAGAGTGAACGCTGCCAAAAATGAAAAAAAAGAGAAAAAGCCTAACGGTTTTGATATTTCTGTTTCTGCAACTGTTTTGACATGTGCAAATTATCCAGAGAGGGCGAATACAGCGAATAAAACTTGTTTGAGCGCTCTGGTCCATATTAGGAGCCGGTCCATATTAGGAGCCCTTCCCCTAAATGACCTGTCTAAAGAGACCACCTGCCTGTCGATACCAAAGACCACCCAATTTCGGTCCCAAAACATGATTTCAATTTGTCGTGGGAGACCACCCGACGTCTTTTCCAAAACGAACCCACTTGACATTACAGGGAGGAAATTAAGGGGCTTATTGTCCGTCAGGTCTAAATTGCCTATAATGGACATGAATTGGTTCATACGATAGAAAAGAAAAATAGAAAAAAAAGGTGGGTACGGGGCCTGGTCAAAAGCGGGAGGATGACGGGAGTGGGGGTGATAAGATATTTAAGAGGATCTGTTAAGATTGAATAAAGTCGAGTACTTTGTATCACGGCCTTAGTATAGGTGGGATCCACATACGTATTCTGGGGGGATGGGACGATAAAAACGAATGTTTATTACATCCAATTGATGTTTAAAAGTTATAAAGTCAGGGCAGAAGATGAGGTCAAGTATTGTCGATGACAGTTTTATGGTAAAACCTGATCTCATTGAGTTCGACAGTCACTCCCCCACCCCCCTCCAACCACCTCACTTTCCTAAAGAAAACATCCCCGCCACACATAAGCCCCCAGGACTGGTGTCTAGACCGCGTATTGCAATCGCTCGTCTGTGACGAGTGCCTTGCAGTTCCTCTTTGTTCACTCGTCGATTGTATCCTTCCCGGCATGGCTGAACAAGAAAGCAGTGGAGCAACAACTGTGACTAAGTGGCCAGTGGACGACACAGGCGGTGAATGGCTGGCCTGTGACATTGACTGGCGATTCTCTTTGCCAGAGGCGGTGAAGCAAACTTGATCCATTATTTTCAACCGGAACTTCAGCAAAATGTTACACCTCCACTTGTCCACGCGCAATAACCAGCAATTGTTCGGAGGACTATTGAGAAGATGCCCAACATCTTTGAACTGCGCTAGAATCAAAACCAAGCCGATACCAGCCCGGAGGACTATTGGTTTAAACAAGTTTATTCAATAAATTCCATTGGTACTATTACCGCATACATGAAATAAGGAACATGGAGCACAACAAGCTAGGCTTATAAGCGTACTCTTAAAAGCAAATGAAATTTGGCGGACGATTTTAATATAACAAATTTGAAATAATGTCAAAATAATAATGGTAAATTATGGTAGACAAACATGTAACAATAAAAGGAAACAAAAAACAAAAGAAAAAAAAACCAATGCTAAACTAACAACAGTACTCACACGCGCTCGCACACTCACTCGCACACACACGCATACAATGACTTCCACATGGTTGAAAACAGAATACTACCAGAACAAGGAAATGTAAACAGTACTGCACATGGTCGTTTCGAACATGGATGAGATAAATGCATTCATTATTCAAAACGTTTGCTTAATAAGATAAACCTGAATAACTGGTCAAATATCAATGCATTTTCGCTGTCTGACTTGTCTCTATTGCCATACAGAAAATCATCAGCGGTTAGCAAATCATAGTTGGGCAGTGTTGACAAGGTGACTTCACGTATTTGAAGAGATAAGGGGCAATGAAAAATATAGTGCTCCGCATTTTCAACACGATAACCACAAGTGCATGACGGGTCGGGAATTAAATGTCTGTCAAATAGATCACTATTTAGATTGCTGATCCTCAATCTCAGTCTGCAATGGATAATTTCTGATTTTCGATCAGATGTGTATCTATACGAGGGAACAACAGAATCATCAGAACTAATACGTTTTTTAAATAACCCAATAGAATCAAGTTGTTTTACAGTATCTGGAAGCTCATTCCACAGGGAAGTCGAAGACAGAAAAAATGACTTTTTATACAATTCAGTTCGAGAGTGGGGAGTCTGTCTGTCAAGTGGTCTTCGTCTATGGTAAGGGTTCACAGAAGCAACGAGAGGAGGCAGACGTTCTAGTAAGAATGGTGGCACGCGTGCATTAACTAATTTGAAATACAAAATCAATTTGTGTCTTTTTCGCCTCTCCTTCAGTGTTGTAAATCCTGATTCATCGTACAATTTTTGGTGACTCGTGCCACGAACTGCACCTATAATGGTTCTTATGGCATCAAGATGCAAGTTTTCTAATAAAGTAGCTAATCTGTCAGAACAGTTATCCCAAATGACGTCAGAAAAATCAAAATGGGGAATAATAAAAGATTTATACATAAGTTCAAGTGCCTTTCGGCTAAGGCGATACTTATAGGACCGAAAACATGAGAGAAGAACACGTACTTTAGATATAATTGACTGAACATGTGATTCCCATTTGCAGTCGCTCTGAATCAGTACACCAAGATGTTTGTGAACGTGGTTTTCTCTCAGAATTGTTCCATCAAATACAAGAGGAAGGGTTTCAGGCATTCTATTTCCAGAAAAGGTCATCAAATCTGTTTTTAAATTATTGAAATTAACTTTCCATTTTTCCGCCCAGTGTGCAATTTTGGCTAAGTCTGCATTTAAGATCTGTGTCCGCGTGTTTGCATCATTTAGAGATAAATACAAACTGGTATCATCAGCAAAAAGTTTAATGACAGATTCGATATTAATGACAATATCGTTAATGTACACAAGGAACAACAAGGGCCCCAGAACAGAACCTTGGGGAACACCTGAACAAACACGTCCGTATGTCGATTTCCTGCCTTGGATAACAACGGCTTGTAACCTGCCTGTCAAATAATCTTCAAACCATTTTAATAAAACACCTCTTATGCCTATAGCATATAATTTATGCAACAAACCCTTGTGCCACACTCTGTCGAAGGCTTTTGATATATCACAGAAAACAGCCTGAGTCGTCAACTGCTTATCTAAGGATTGACAAAAATCGTCATACATACTCAACAACTGGAAACTAGTTGAATCACCAGGAATAAACCCTGACTGAGAAACCGTTAATAAATCATTCTCTGTGAGATATCGAAAAACATGGGCTTGAACACATTTTTCCAATACTTTTCCAATGCAACTGAGTAATGAAATCGGACGATAGTTACTGCAGTGTTCTTTTTCACCTTTCTTATAAATGGGATTCACATGAGCTACTTTCCAAATTTTCGGAAACTTTCCCTCAGCCAACGATCTCTGGAAAAGGGTTGCAAGCGGATTTGAAATAATACAAGCAGCAAGTTTAAGAAGTTTATTGTGAACCAAATCAGGACCTACTGCTTTCCTAACATCGAGGTTGTTTAGAACAGCGTACACCATTTCGGTAGTTATCACGAGAGGACTAATGGAAATGGGCTCTTCTTCAACTGGTGGAACGTCATCATCATGACCATGTATATGCGACTGTCGTAGAAATGCTTCATTAAAAACCTCGGCTTTGTCCTCTGCAGAGTAATACACAATTCCATTGCTTTCAATGGGCGGAATCTCATTTGTACTCATTCCTTTCTTTTTCAAAAAAGAGTTGACTACCTTCCACCAGTCTTTATTGCCAAAATTATGAGGTGACAATATTCTATTTTCTAGTTCCCTAATGTGCTCTTCTTTCCTTTTTCTTATAACATCAGTCAAATTATTTCTCAACCGTCGGAAAAGAGACCAGCACCATACAGTATCCAGACGTTTGGCTAATGCGTGAATATATTGCTTTTTCCTAATCAACTTTTTGATTTCCTCGGTGATCCATACAGCATCGTGTCCGTTCATTGTCACTACCTTTACAGGCATACATTCTTTAGCTATCATCATTAACTTATCGGAAAACATTTCAGCGGCGTCATCAATGGATTCTAAATCGACTATATTATTCCAAGCTACACTTTCCATATCTTGCAACAACTTGTCAACATCGATTTTGGAATAATTATATAGTGTTCGTTTGAATGAACCACCCGACGGTAAGTCATAATTCAAATATACAAAAGGACACGAGTGGTCACTGCATACAGGTGGTAGAACACCAACTCTTTTTACCAAGTTAGGACACGGAGTTAATACCAGATCGATTATAGTTGACGAGGTATCGGTTATTCGAGTGGGTTCTGATATCAACTGAGATAAACTGTTTGTGTTCATTAATTCCCGCAGATGAAACGGGGGGTTAACGGTACAATCAGCGTTGAGATCATAAAAGATAATAAACTTATGTGGGGTATTCATGGCAAGTTGAACGGAATCGTTGATAAGAAGCCAATGGTCGACGGTTGCACTCGGTGGTCTATAAAACACACCAACGAGAAGAGTATCTTGACCCAACTTAGTCTCAATCCAGATCGCTTCCAAATCAGGTATACACAAGTCGATCCTCGGTTTGCAAATCAGATTACTATTTACATAAACGGCTACGCCGCCGTGGGAATCCCCGGGCCTATCACGTCTAACTGGAGGGTGGTAACCTTTTAAGCAGATGCAGTCTTGGTCAACTTTGTCCGACAGCCAGGTCTCAGATACAGTTATTATATCAAACTTCCCCAATTCGGCCTCAAGGAACGGTGTCTTATATTGAAGACTGCGAGTGTTTACATGAACAATAGAGATCCCATCCCCTCGGGTTGTGCTTGGTCCAGGATTAGGATGGATATCACCACACATAAACAACAATAAGCAAATTGCAATAGATATGGTTTGAGATGTAAAATTCACAGAATCAGCACAAAAAATGAGTGAGGTGGCATATTTCCACATCGAACCAGCAAAGTTCACAGCAATGTCGTAACAACATATTGGGTCGTTACGAGTAAGCTTCTGGGCAGGAAATAAAAACAAAAACAACGCAAGAGACAAGCCAGCACTACCACGAACGAGAATAATCATAAGCGACTGGATATTTCCCTTGTTAAGAAAAGATAGTTTATACACAGATAGCGCTGACGCAACATGGAGATAACTTCCCACACTGGCTCTGTATTGAGACAGACTACACCCACCCATCTAGGTCACAGCTCGTTGCAAAAAATCAAACAAGGCAGAGCCAAGGGTGTGAGACAATCTCCCCGACACGTGCGCCCTATCCTTTTGCATCAGGCATGAAGTCATTGTGGACAACAACAAACAACAACAAGCAAACAAACAACAACAAGCAAACAAACCAACAATCAAACAAACACACAATCAACAACGTCGACAGTTAAAGTCAACAATCAAAAACAATCGAAAACAAAATATTTAGACACGCAGTCTCGCGTGTTAATGTAAAATATAGGGTAAACTAAGGTATCAATCAAAGGTAACTATTTCAAAAATAACTAAAAATAACTAAAACAACCAGAGATAATAGAAGAGAAAGTACTGCCACTTGCTCTCTTGAACAACATTTAATGTTCACATGCAAGACAAAGGGTAAAATGCTGACCGCATTAAATTTTGTCGTTTGGCCTGTGGTCTTTCAATACGTGCACAAACTAGGGCAGGCGTGGCACACCTGATGAGACACGCAGACCAGCTTAAAAGACACGTGAAAATACGTGAACAGTCCTCGTGCGAAAACGTGCACAAATAGCTGATGGCAAAAGGAAACGAGGCGCCGAGTGAGCAAAGGCAAAGTTGTTTGACACAACGGGTGCAACGGGTACATGGTTCATAGGTACATGATTTTATCATCATTTTTTTTTATCATCGAATCAGGTACAATGTACTTGAGATATATGACATAGTATTTTTTATGTTACGCTATTGTGTGCATACCACAACTCAATTGTACATTGAGCCATTATCAAAAGAGTACAAAGTGGCGCAGGATGTTTGTTTGTTTTTCACTGCATGTTTTATAAATGTTTAAACTTATCATAAGATGTGCATACCATGGCTTAACTATACTCATGAAACCATCATCAACATAGTGTGTAGTACATAGTACATAGAAGCGCAGAATATTTGATATGCAATACTGCATGTTGTATATTATATATATATTGTATATAGGCTATATTGTGGATACTCGTTTAGTCACTATACATATAATATATTCTAAACAATGCATCGCACTATGTGAGGAAACTTGAGACAATGCATCTAGGTTGCCTATATCAAAGCGAGCAGGTTGCGCATGGTGGTCACTCTGGTGACTGCACTACCGCGCTTCACAAAAATGGTCCCATCCCGTACCCACGTCTCCTCGAATTTCTTGTCTTTCTTCAACTTTCTTGCCTTGGCAGCCAGCTCAGAACGCACCTGAGTTAGATCGTCGTTGATGAAGACTTGGGTCGGCGTCCTAGCTGCAGCCCATGCGCGGTCGGGGAGGATCTTCTTAGCATCGGTCTTGGCTAAGGTTTTCTTGCTCCTCATCAGAGCTGACTTGAACCTGTAAGAGGCGAACTTACAAATAATGGCTCTGCTGTAAGTGTCACCTGGTCCCGGTCTCCTCCCAACTCGGTGACTCCTGTCGAGCATGGCGTCGGTGAGCTCGACGCCTACTGCCTTGCCGACAGCCTTGATGACGCTATCAGTATCCTCGCCGTCCAGCTCCGGAACATTGTTGATGCGGATACAGTTCCTCCTGCTGTATTGCTCGAGGTCGTCAACCTTGTCCCGAAGCTGGTCGATCTCGTCGTCCCGCTTCTCCAGCTCACCCCTGTAGTGCGCCACCTCCGCCTTCAGCTCGCCTAACTCCTTGCGGAACTCGCTGATCACCTGTGCTGCAACTGCTGTCGAGAGGGCCTTCACGAGATCTGGATCGCTCAGGAAGGTCTGGAGCTTCTCCTTCAGCCGCTGCTCCTCCTGATTGGCCTTGCCCTTGGGATTGGGTGTGCTGGACGCCATGTCGGGGGTGCCGGTGATGATCGTCTCGTCAGGGTCCGGATCACTGAAGCTATCACTGGGACAGACTCGCTTCTCGGGGTCTTGAAGGGGCGAAGCAAGCCGCTTCGACATTGACAGCTTGGTAAAGTCCGGTTCAACAAGTATCACTCAATGTTGACCTACAACAGGAGGACTATTGAGAGGATGTCCAACATCTTTGCACTGCGCTAGAATCAAAACCAAGCCGATACCTGCCCGGAGGACTATTGAGAGGATGTTCAACATCTTTGAACTGCGCTAGAATCAAAACCAAGCCGATACCTGCCCGGAGGTCTATTGAGAGGATGTCCAACATCTTTCAACTGCGCTAGAATCAAAACCAAGCCGATACCTGCCCGGAGGACTACTGAGAGGATGTCCAACATCTTTCAACTGCGCTAGAATCAAAACCAAGCCGATGCCTGCCCGGAGTACTATTGAGAGGATGTCCAACATCTTTCAACAGCGCTAGAATCAAAACCAAGCCGATGCCTGTCCGGAGGTCTATTGAGAGGATGTCCAACATCTTTCAACTGCGCTAGAATCAAACCAAGCCGATACCTGCCCGGAGGACTATTGAGAGGATGTCCAACATCTTTCAACTGCGCTAGAATCAAAACCAAGCCGATACCTGCCCGGAGGTCTATTGAGAGGATGTCCAACATCTTTCAACTGCGCTAGAATCAAAACCAAGCCGATACCTGCCCGGAGGTCTATTGAGAGGATGTCCAACATCTTTCAACTGCGCTAGAATCAAAACCAAGCCGATACCTGCCCGGAGGACTATTTCTCGAGAGGATGTCCAACATCTTTCAACTGCGCTAGAATCAAAACCAAGCCGATGCCTGCCCGGAAGACTACTGAGAGGATGTCCAACATCTTTCAACTGCGCTAGAATCAAAACCAAGCCGATACCTGCCCGGAGGTCTATTGAGAGGATGTCCAACATCTTTCAACTGCGCTAGAATCAAAACCAAGCCGATACCTGCCCGGAGGTCTATTGAGAGGATGTCCAACATCTTTCAACTGCGCTAGAATCAAAACCAAGCCGATACCTGCCCGGAGGACTATTGAGAGGATGTCCAACATCTTTCAACTGCGCTAGAATCAAAACCAAGCCGATGCCTGCCCGGAAGACTACTGAGAGGATGTCCAACATCTTTCAACTGCGCTAGAATCAAAACCAAGCCGATACCTGCCCGGAGGTCTATTGAGAGGATGTCCAACATCTTTCAACTGCGCTAGAATCAAAACCAAGCCGATACCTGCCCGGAGGACTACTGAGAGGATGTCCAACATCTTTCAACTGCGCTAGAATCAAAACCAAGCCGATGCCTGCCCGGAGGTCTATTGAGAGGATGTCCAACATCTTTCAACAGCGCTAGAATCAAAACCAAGCCGATGCCTGTCCGGAGGTCTATTGAGAGGATGTCCAACATCTTTCAACTGCGCTAGAATCAAAACCAAGCCGATACCTGCCCGGAGGTCTATTGAGAGGATGTCCAACATCTTTCAACTGCGCTAGAATCAAAACCAAGCCGATACCTGCCCGGAGGACTATTTCTCGAGAGGATGTCCAACATCTTTCAACTGCGCTAGAATCAAAACCAAGCCGATGCCTGCCCGGAAGACTACTGAGAGGATGTCCAACATCTTTCAACTGCGCTAGAATCAAAACCAAGCCGATACCTGCCCGGAGGTCTATTGAGAGGATGTCCAACATCTTTCAACTGCGCTAGAATCAAAACCAAGCCGATACCTGCCCGGAGGACTACTGAGAGGATGTCCAACATCTTTCAACTGCGCTAGAATCAAAACCAAGCCGATGCCTGCCCGGAGGACTATTGAGAGGATGTCCAACATCTTTCAACTGCGCTAGAATCAAAACCAAGCCGATACCTGCCCGGAGGACTATTGAGAGGATGTCCAACATCTTTCAACTGCGCTAGAATCAAAACCAAGCCGATGCCTGCCCGGAGGACTACTGAGAGGATGTCCAACATCTTTCAACAGCGCTAGAATCAAAACCAAGCCGATACCTGCCCGGAGGACTATTGAGAGGATGTCCAACATCTTTCAACTGCGCTAGAATCAAAACCAAGCCAATACCTGCCCGGAGGATAAAAAAAAAGATAAAGAAAAAAAGATAAAGAAAAAAAGAAAACGAACTTATACAGACGGCGATGATTGAATATGCTGAATAAAGAAAACTGTTCCTGCTTCAGTGATTGTGTTCTCGTTCATTATTTTGTCTGTTTTTTTTTGTTGTTTTGTTTATGTGCCGATTCGAAATGTAAGTTGTTATTGGGTAGATGTCATCTGTTTGAGTGAGATTATATACAATTTAGTTTAGCACAACAACAGTGTCAGTGGTCCAGAGACAGTTACGCGGGCGAGGTGTTTCTGTGCAGTGGGAGGTTTGTGTGTGTGTGTGTGTGTGTGTGTGTGTGTGCGTGTGTGTGTGTGTGTGTGTGTGACGTGTGACATACGTTCAAGTGTTTCTGGGAAGATGGGTGTTTGCCTGATGGCGAACCTGTCTAAAAAAGACCACCTGTCTAAAGAGACCACTTTGGCTCAGTCCCTTGGGTGGTCTCTTTTGACAGGTTCGACTGCAATGACATCTTCTGTCCAAAATCAACCTTCAAAGCAGAAAGCAAAGACAACGAGGCTGAGCCAGGTCATCAGCCGTAATGCCAGACCCAAACGGCAATAACGACTCATTCTCGGCAGCAGATATCGATGTTGCCATCTACTTGGAAGCTAGAAATCAGGAGTTCCTATATAACAGTCTGCCCACGATATTTTATATCGGCTTTCTGTCAGTGATGGGGCTGGTGGGCAACTCTATCGTCTTCATGGTCTACTACAAGCGTTACCACGCCAGCAGTGCTATGAGGTAGGACCATTTACCTGGAGAGTGGTGAAGCATAATGAAATCCGTAGAGACAAGACCCCCAAGTTCTATACTTTTGACACACACACTCGCTCACACATAGGTAAGATAAAACTCACACATAGGTACACGCGCACAAACACACCCACACACACGCGCACTCGCACGCACACACGCACGCATACACACACACAGAACCCCCCAACACACACTCAAGCCCCCCTCCCCCCCACTCCCCGCACATACGCTCAAGCCCCAACCCAATCCCCCCCCACACACACACACATGCACGCGCGCACGCACTCATATACACACACACACACTACCCCCTCCTACGTACACTGAAGCCCCCCACCCCAACACACACACGCGCGCTGTCAAGCCCAACCCCCACCACACATAATACACACTCCTTCACCAACCAACTAATGTCCCCCCCCCCCCCCCCCCTGTACCATGGCAGATACTACGTACTGGCGATGAGTGTGACTGACATGCTGACGAACGCTCAGAATCTGCCCGCTGAGTTTCTAGAGATGCGATTCCACAGCACGTTCCGCTGGGGCTGGGCCTGCAGCATCTTGAGACATATAAGGAGCTTCCTGATCGGACTCTCCACCATGCTGCTCGTCGCCGTCGCCGTCAACCGAAAGCAGGTCTGTAGTTTAAAGCTGACGAATATCGTCAAAACTACCGGTCACGACAGCTTGTCTTTAGTTTAAATAGTCTATGGACCATTTCGAAGCTGGGTTGGGAGAGGGGAGGAAGAGATAGCAGACTCTCTGTTTCAGCGTACCGCGTGACACCGCTAGACGCGTGAAGATTTTCTAAATGGTCGCTAGGCTATAAAGCTGAAGAATATCATCAAAACTGCCGCTCACGACAGCTGATCTGTAGTTTAAAGCTAAAGAATATCGTCAAACCTGCCGTCGACGACAGGTGGACTTTAATTTAAAGTTGAAGAGTATCGTCAAGACTAACTTTTATAATGGGTTTTGAAGAAGACGAGGGGACGCAATGCTGTCGCGTTAAAATTAATATTAAAAGTCCTACGGTTTTGAGCCATTAAGGACTTGAGTGTTTGTCCGCTTTCAAAAAGAGGAAAGAAAGAAACAAAAAATAAGGAGAGGAGGGCAGGGGGTGGGGTTGAGTTGATAATGCTCTGTGAATGCTGTCGCTTCTTCGCTTGGGCATTTTATATGAATGGCACGCACCGGGAGACCGCGAGTGACGCTAACCGACGCTAGGTAGCTTTGGGCTTGCTGGCTTGGCGAGAAAACATGGCGGCCACGCAGCTGCCCATCCGATTGGCTGTCCATGGTTTTTTTTACTGACCAGTGCAGACGACCTTTTCGGGATCAACCAATGGTGTTTAATCAGTTCTTGCGTAGCTAGCCATTAAACCATTTCATAAACAATCTCGCCTTCTTGCTTCGCGAGCGGCTAGCCGAAAGAATATCTCGCCTGGAAGAAACACGCGTCAGGTCACACTAGGATCAAGGTTGTGTCAAACAGTCGGACGGGAAAGTTCTCTTGAACATTATTTTATGAAGCTGAAACAGCTTTTTCTTCTTCTTTTTTTTTTTTTTTGGGGGGGGGGGGGGTAGTGGAATCCTCCTTTTAGGACCTACAAATCCCTAATGGAGCATTTGCTTTTCTTGTCCAACAGTGAAGTGATAACATTTGTTTTCACCCATATCAACCAACTTTTAGGAAGTGTGCATTCATGTCATCTGATCCCTCTTTCAGGCTGTGTGCAATCATGTCATCTGATTCCTCTTTCAGGCGGTGTGCGATCATGTCATCTGATTCCTCTTTCAGGCCGTGTGCAATCATGTCATCTGATTCCTCTTTCAGGCGGTGTGCAATCATGTCATCTGATCCCTCTTTCAGGCGGTGTGCAATCATGTCATCCGATCCCTCTTTCAGGCAGTGTGCAATCATGTCATCCGATCCCTCTTTCAGGCTGTGTGCAATTATGTCATCCGATCCCACTTTCAGGCAGTGTGCAATCATGTCATCCGATCCCTCTTTCAGGCTGTGTGCAATTATGTCATCCGATCCCACTTTCAGGCGGTCTGCAATCATGTCATCCGATCCCATTTTCAGGCTGTGTGCAATCATGTCATCCGATCCTACTTTCAGGCGGTGTGCAATCATGTCATTCGATCCCACTTTCGGGGTGTGTGCAATCATGTCATCCGATCCCATTTTCAGGCTGTGTGCAATCATGTCATTCGATCCCTCTTTCAGGCTGTGTGCAATCATGTCATCTGATCCCTCTTTTTGGTGGTGTACAATCATGTCATCCGATCCCACTTTCAGGCTGTGTGCAATCATGTCATCCGATCCCACTTTCAGGCTGTGTGCAATCATGTCATCCGATCCCTCACGTCGCGATATAACCTTGAATGGTTGAAAACGACGTTAAACACCAAATAAATAAAGAAAGAAAGAATCCGATCCCTCTTTCAGGCCGTGTGCAATCATGTCATCTGATCCCTCTTTCAGGCTGGGTGCAATCATGTCATCTGATCCCTCTTTCAGGCTGTGTGCAATCATGTCATCTGATCCCTCTTTCAGGCTGGGTGCAATCATGTCATCTGATCCCTCTTTCAGGCAGTGTGCAATCATATCATCTGATCCCTCTTTCAGGCCGTGTGCAATCATGTCATCCGATCCCTCTTTCAGGCGGTGTGCAATCATGTCATCTGATCCCTCTTTCAGGCGGTGTGCGATCATGTCATCCAATCCCTCTTTCAGACGGTGTGCAATCATGTCATCTGATCCCTCTTTCAGGCGGTGTGCGATCATGTCATCCAATCCCTCTTTCAGACGGTGTGCAATCATGTCATCTGATCCCTCTTTCAGGCAGTGTGCAATCATGTCATCTGATCCCTCTTTCAGGCAGTGTGCAATCATGTCATCCGATCCCTCTTTCAGGCTGTGTGCAATCATGTCATCCGAACCCACTTTCAGGCGGTGAGCAATCATGTCATCCGATCCCACTTTCAGGCTGTGTGCAATCATGTCATCCGATTTTACATTCAGGCGGTGTGCAATCATGTCATCCGATCCCACTTTCGGGCTGTCTGCAATCATGTCATCCGATCCCTCTTTCAGGCGGTGTGCAATCATGTCATCCGATCCCACTTTCAAGCTGTGTGCAATCATGTCATCCGATCCCTCTTTCAGGCGGTGTGCAATCATGTCATTTAATCCCTCTTTCAGGCTGTGTGCAATCATGTCATCCGATCCCTCTTTCAGGCTGTGTGCAATCATGTCATCCGATCCCACTTTCAGGATGTGTGCAATCATGTCATCCGATCCCTCTTTCAGGCTGTGTGCAATCATGTCATCTGATCCCACTTTCAGGCGGTGTGCAATCATGTCATTCGATCCCACTTTCGGGCGGTGTGCAATCATGTCATCTGATCCTACTTTCAGGATGTGTGCAATCATGTCATCCGATCCCTCTTTCAGGCGGTGTGCAATCATGTCATCCGATCCCTCTTTCAGGCTGTGTGCAATCATGTCATCTGATCCCTCTTTCAGGCGGTGTGCAATCATGTCATCCGATCCCTCTTTCAGGCTGTGTGCAATCATGTCATCTGATACCACTTTCAGGCTGTGTGCAATCATGTCATCTGATCCCTCTTTCAGGCGGTGTGCAATCATGTCATCTGATCCCTCTTTTAGGCGGTGTGCAGTCATGTCATCTGATCCCTCTTTTAGGTGGTGTGCAATCATGTCATCTGATCCCTCTTTTAGGTGGTGTGCAATCATGTCATCTGATCCCACTTTCAGGCTGTGTGCAATCATGTCATCCGATCCCACTTTTAGGCTGTGTGCAATCATGTCATCCGATCCCTCACGTCGCAATATAACCTTGAATGGTTGAAACGACGTTAAACACCAAATAAAGAAAGAAAGAAAGAAACGGATCCCTCTTTCAGGCCGTGTGCAATCATGTCATCTGATCCCTCTTTCAGGCTGAGTGCAATCATGTCATCTGATCCCTCTTTTAGGCAGTGTGCAATCATGTCATCTGATCCCTCTTTCAGGCGGTGTGCAATCATGTCATCTGATCCCTCTTTCAGGCGGTGTGCAATCATTTTATCTGATACCTCTTTCAGGCGGAGTGCAATCAAGTCATCCGATCCCTCTTTCAGGCTGTGTGCAATCATGTCATCTGATCCCTCTTTCAGGCGGTGTCCGATCATGTCATCCAATCCTTCTTTCAGGCAGGGTGCAATCATGTCATCTGATCCCTCTTTCAGGCAGGGTGCAATCATGTCATCTGATCCCTCTTTCAGGCAGTGTGCAATCATGTCATCCGATCCCTCTTTCAGGCTGTGTGCAATCATGTCATCCGATCCTACTTTCAGGCGGTGTGCACTGCAATCATGTCATCTGATCCCTCTTTCAGGCAGGGTGCAATCATGTCATCTGATCCCTCTTTCAGGCAGTGTGCAATCATGTCATCCGATCCCTCTTTCAGGCTGTGTGCAATCATGTCATCCAATCCTTCTTTCAGGCAGGGTGCAATCATGTCATCTGATCCCTCTTTCAGGCAGGGTGCAATCATGTCATCTGATCCCTCTTTCAGGCAGTGTGCAATCATGTCATCTGATCCCTCTTTCAGGCAGTGTGCAATCATGTCATCCGATCCCTCTTTCAGGCAGTGTGCAATCATGTCATCCGATCCCTCTTTCAGGCGGTGTGCACTAATGTCATCTGATCCCTCTTTCAGGCGGTGTGCAATCATGTCATCCGATCCCTCTTTCAGGCGGTGTGCAATCATGTCATCCGATCCCTCTTTCAGGCGGTGTGCAATCATGTCATTCGATCCCTCTTTCAGGCAGTGTGCAATCATGTCATCTGATCCCTCTTTTAGGTGGTGTGCAATCATGTCATCTGATCCCTCTTTCAGGCGGTGTGCAATCATGTCATCTGATCCCTCCTTCAGGCTGTGTGCAATCATGTCATCCGATCCCTCACGTCGCGATATAACCTTGAATGGTTGAAAACGACGTTAAACACCAAATAAAGAAAGAAAGAAAGAATCCGATCCCTCTTTCAGGCCGTGTGCAATCATGTCATCTGATCCCTCTTTCAGGCTGGGTGCAATCATGTCATCTGATCCCTCTTTCAGGCCGTGTGCAATCATGTCATCTGATCCCTCTTTCAGGCTGGGTGCAATCATGTCATCTGATCCCTCTTTAGGGCCGTGTGCAATCATGTCATCTGATCCCTCTTTCAGGCCGTGTGCAATCATGTCATCTGATCCCTCTTTCAGGCCGTGTGCAATCATGTCATCCGATCCCTCTTTCAGGCAGTGTGCAATCATGTCATCTGATCCCTCTTTCAGGCCGTGTGCAATCATGTCATATGATCCCTCTTTCAGGCCGTGTGCAATCATGTCATCTGATCCCTCTTTCAGGCAGTGTGCAATCATGTCATCTGATCCCTCTTTCAGGCCGTGTGCAATCATGTCATCTGATCCCTCTTTCAGGCGGTGTGCAATCATGTCATCCGATCCCTCTTTCAGGCGGTGTGCAATCATGTCATCTGATCCCTCTTTCAGGCGGTGTGCAATCATGTCATCTGATCCCTCTTTCAGGCGGTGTGCAATCATGTCATCTGATCCCTCTTTCAGGCGGTGTGCAATCATGTCATCCAATCCCTCTTTCAGACGGTGTGCAATCATGTCATCTGATCCCTCTTTCTGGCAGTGTGCAATCATGTCATCTGATCCCTCTTTCAGGCAGTGTGCAATCATGTCATCCGATCCCTCTTTCAGGCTGTGTGCAATCATGTCATCCGATCCCACTTTCAGGCGGTGAGCAATCATGTCATCCGATCCCTCTTTCAGGCGGTGAGCAATCATGTCATCCGATCCCACTTTCAGGCGGTGAGCAATCATGTCATCCGATCCCACTTTCAGGCGGTGAGCAATCATGTCATCCGATCCCACATTCAGGCTGTGTGCAATCATGTCATCCGATCCTACTTTCAGGCGGTGTGCAATCATGTCATCCCGTCCTACTTTCGGGCTGTCTGCAATCATGTCATCCGATCCCTCTTTCAGGCGGTGTGCAATCATGTCATCTGATCCCTCTTTTAGGTGGTGTGCAATCATGTCATCCGATCCCACTTTCAAGCTGTGTGCAATCATGTCATCCGATCCCTCTTTCAGGCGGTGTGCAATCATGTCATCTGATCCCTCTTTCAGGTGGTGTGCAATCATGTCATCCGATCCCTCTTTCAGGCTGTGTGCAATCATGTCATCCGATCCCTCTTTCAGGATGTGTGCAATCATGTCATCCGATCCCTCTTTCAGGCTGTGTGCAATCATGTAATCTGATCCCACTTTCAGGCGGTGTGCAATCATGTCATTCGATCCCACTTTCGGGCTGTGTGCAATCATGTCATCTGATCCCTCTTTTAGGTGGTGTGCAATCATATCATCTGATCCCTCTTTAAGGTGGTGTGCAATCATGTCATCTGATCCCACTTTCAGGCGGTGTGCAATCATGTCATCCGATCCCACTTTCAGACGGTGTGCAATCATGTCATCTGATCCCACTTTCAGGCGGTGTGCAATCTTGTCATCTGATCCCTCTTTCAGGCGGTGTGCAATCATGTCATCTGATCCCACTTTCAGGCTGTGTGCAATCATGTCATCCGATCCCACTTTCAGGCTGTGTGCAATCATGTCATCCGATCCCTCACGTCGCAATATAACCTTGAATGGTTGAAACGACGTTAAACACCATATAAAGAAAGAAAGAAAGAATCCGATCCCTCTTTCAGGCCGTGTGCAATCATATCATCTGATCCCTCTTTCAGGCTGAGTGCAATCATGTCATCTGTTCCCTCTTTCAGGCAGTGTGCAATCATGTCATCTGATCCCTCTTTCAGGCCGTGTGCAATCATGTCATCTGTTCCCTCTTTCAGGCCGTGTGCAATCATGTCATCTGTTCCCTCTTTCAGGCAGTGTGCAATCATGTCATCTGATCCCTCTTTTAGGCAGTGTGCAATCATGTCATCTGATCCCTCTTTCAGGCCGTGTGCAATCATGTCATCTGTTCCCTCTTTCAGGCAGTGTGCAATCATGTCATCTGATCCCTCTTTCAGGCAGTGTGCAATCATGTCATCTGTTCCCTCTTTCAGGCCGTGTGCAATCATGTCATCTGATCCCTCTTTCAGGCGGTGTGCAATCATGTCATCCGATCCCTCTTTCAGGCGGTGTGCAATCATGTCATCTGATCCCTCTTTCAGGCGGTCTGCAATCATGTCATCTGATCCCTCTTTTAGATGGTGTGCAATCATGTCATTTGATTCCTCTTTAAGGCGGTGTGAAATCATGTCATTTGATTCCTCTTTAAGGCGGTGTGAAATCATGTCATCTGATCCCTCTTTCAGGCGGTGTGCAATCATGTCATTTGATTCCTCTTTAAGGCGGTGTGAAATCATGTCATTTGATTCCTCTTTCAGGCGGTGTGCAATCATGTCATCTGATCCCTTTTTCAGGCGGTGTGCAATCATGTCATCTGATTCCTCTTTCAGGCGGTGTGCAATCATGTCATCTGATTCCTCTTTCAGGCAGTGTGCAATCATGTCATCCGATCCCTCTTTCAGGCTGTGTGCAATTATGTCATCTGATCCCTCTTTCAGGCAGGGTGCAATCATGTCATCTGATCCCTCTTTCAGGCAGTGTGCAATCATGTCATCCGATCCCACTTTCAGGCTGTGTGCAATCATGTCATCCGATCCCACTTTCAGGCTGTGTGCAATCATGTCATCCGATCCTACTTTCAGGCGGTGTGCAATCATGTCATCCGATCCCACTTTCGGGCTGTCTGCAATCATGTCATCTGATCCCTCTTTCATGCAGTGTGCAATCATGTCATCAAATCCCTCTTTCAGGCGGTGTGCAATCTTGTCATCTGATCCCTCTTTCAGGCGGTGTGCAATCATGTCATCTGATCCCTCTTTCAGGCGGTCTGCAATCATGTCATCTGATCCCTCTTTCAGGCGGTGTGCAACCATGTCATCCGATCCCTCTTTCAGGCGGTGTGCAATCTTGTCATCTGATCCCTCTTTCAGGCGTTGTGCAATCATGTCATCTGATCCCTCTTTCAGGCGGTGTGCAATCTTGTCATCTGATCCCTCTTTCAGGCGGTGTGCAATCTTGTCATCTGATCCCTCTTTCAGGCGTTGTGCAATCATGTCATCTGATCCCTCTTTCAGGCGGTGTGCAATCATGTCATCTGATCCCACTTTCGGGCTGTCTGCAATCATGTCATCCGATCCCTCTTTCAGGCGGTGTGCAATCTTGTCATCTGATCCCTCTTTTAGGCGGTGTGCAATCTTGTCATCTGATTCCTCTTTCAGGCGTTGTACAATCATGTCATCTGATCCCTCTTTCATGCGGTGTGCAATCATGTCATCTGATCCCACTTTCGGGCTGTCTGCAATCATGTCATCTGATCCCTCTTTCAGGCAGTGTGCAATCATGTCATCCGATCCCTCTTTCAGGCGGTGTGCAATCATGTCATCTGATCCCTCTTTCAGGCGGTGTGCAATCATGTCATCTGATCCCTTTTTCAGGCGGTGTGCAATCATGTCATCTGATCCCTCTTTCAGGCGGTGTGCAATCATGTCATCCGATCCCTCTTTCAGGCGGTGTGCAATCATGTCATCTGATCCCTCTTTCAGACGGGGTGCAATCATGTCATCTGATCCCTCTTTCAGGCGGTGTGCAATCATGTCATCTGATCCCTCTTTCAGGCGGTGTGCAATCATGTCATCTGATCCCTCTTTCAGGCGGTGTGCAATCATGTCATCTGATCCCTCTTTCAGGCGGTGTGCAATCATGTCATCTGATCCCTCTTTCAGGCGGTGTGCAATCATGTCATCTGACCCCTCTTTCAGGCGGTGTGCAATCATGTCATCTGACCCCTCTTTCAGGTGGTGTGCAATCATGTCATCTGATCCCACTTTCATGCGTTGTGCAATCATGTCATCTGACCCCTCTTTCAGGCGGTGTGCAATCATGTCATCTGACCCCTCTTTCAGGTGGTGTGCAATCATGTCATCTGATCCCACTTTCATGCGTTGTGAAATCATGTCATTTGATTCCTCTTTCAGGCGGTGTGAAATCATGTCATCTGATCCCTCTTTAAGGCGGTGTGCAATCATGTCATCTGATCCGTCTTTCAGACGCTGTACAATCTGATCCCTTTTTCAGGCAGTGTGCAAGCTGCAGGTGGTGTCCATGCAGGCATCCTACAAGAGGCTGTACTTCCCGGTGGGCTCGTGCCTGGTGTTGGCCTTGCTGATGTCCTTGCCTTACTGCATAATCACGGGGCATCGCACGCAGGAGTTCGCCGATAACCTCAACATCACGGGCGTGACTTGCACCATCTCCGACGACTTCGCGGGGACCAAGATCCCGCTGGTCTACAATATTGTGCTGTTCCTCTGCTTCCTCATCCTGGTCTGCATCATATGCGTGTCCTACGGGCACATCCTGCTTTACCTGTGGCGTCACAGAAAAAAACTGGAGCAGTGGAAGGTCAAAGTCGAGGCCAACGCGAAGCAGCCCAAGAAGGACGTGCCGGAGCCTGAGCCCGACTGCTGGGTGTCCCAGACGGTGCCCGACAGCAGCGCTCAGCCTTCGTCCCTCCGTGTAGCAGTCACCTCCAACGACGTGACGATCATCCCCAACGACGTGGCGACCATCCCCAACAACGTGGCGACCATCCCAAACGACGTGGCGACCATCCCCAACGACGTGGCCAACCAGTCGGCGACCGACTTCAACGAGGTTACGACCCCCCAAAACGAGGTGGCGACCACCACCAACACGATGGCGCCCAAGCCCAACGAGGTGGCGACCAAGGTCAAGCTCAGGTCCAAGATTCAAAAGGGCCAGACGATGATGTTCGCGGTGCTCACCCTAGTCTTCGTGGTCAGCAACATGCCCTACCTGACCGTGGTCATCCTGGACATGCTGCGACCAGGGCTTGTCGAGGCCGCCCTGACCATGAACGGCAGGTTGATATTGATAAGGTCCTTCTACATCAACAGCGCCGTCAACCCCATCGTCTACTCCTTTTGCTCCCCGAGGTTCCGCTTCGAGTGTCGACAGTTCTTCGCCCGCTGTCCTCTCGTGGGCAGCTTTCTGGCCATCCGGGACTGACCAATCACGAGTTTGCTTTAATGGGAAGCTTTCTTGGCATCCGGGACTGACCAATCACGAGTTTGCTTTAATGGGAAGCTTTCTTGACATCTGCGACTGACCAATCACGAGTTTGCTTTAATGGGAAGCTTTCTGGGCAGCCGTGACGGACCAAGAGAAATTCAAGATTTAAGCCCTCACGGCAAAGCCATTAGGGGCATGTTCCCGGGTTTTAACCCGACTTTAGATGAGATACACAAGTGTATGCGTGTTGAGGTGGTACCAGCCATCTGCACTTACGTCTTTTACATGCCACTGTTGTGACACGGGTGTGAGATGGACATACCCACTGGGCGAAAAGTGGCGTTTTGTATCTTACAAAACTACTCAAAATCCCAACAAAACTTCAAGTTTCAATGGGTTTATTACATTTTGGTGTTCACGACAACGCCAGATTTTGATTGGATTTTGTTGAAGTTATCGCTGCGAAATTGCCTGGAATTTCAGCGCGTTTTGCGACGGTCAAAACATCATGTTAAACCATGTTACAGCATGTCTGTAACATGCAAAAATGCCAAGTTTTGATGGTATTAAAGCTTTGGTTTAACGCTAAGTAACATCATGTTATCGTAGACTTAACTTGCAAAACTGCTTGTTTTGGTGGTGTTACAGCTTGCTTGTAATGTGATTGACATCATGTTATTGCTGGTTTTAAATGCAACACCCCATGTTATGTTGTTGTAAAAGATTGCTCAAATGCCTATTAACTCTATGTTATGTTGGTGTTAAAGCTTGCTCAAATGCCTATTAACACCATGTTAGTTGGTGTTAGGCTTGATTATTAATGTAAAAAAACACCATGTTATGACGTTCACATAATTGTTTTCACCTGGATGGAATTTTGTGGAAAAGAAAGCATGTTGTTTGTGCATTTTGTGCGGGTTTCATGCTTGGATATTGCACTTTGCTGACTTGTCACAGGTCAATTTACATTTAACAATATTAGTTTTCAAATGCATCACCCTTCACACATTATGTAAACATTTTTAACATTAACACGTTGGTTGTAAAATTATTGCACTTTATTCAAACAGGACAAAAACAAAAATGCTGATTTACAATGTACAATAGCAAAGGACTATTTTGAGTGGAGACATTGTTCATCCACACTATAATTGGATAAGCTAAAATAAATTATTTAAATCGGTGAAAGCCACACGAAATGAAAACACACCATCAGTAAATTACTTCCCTTGTGAGTAAGAGCGTCATACCCATAAAAGCCATGTCAGTTTTAGCCCATGTGAGTGTGTGTGGGGAGGGGAGGGCACACCTTCCCAGCACTGAGAATTCGGTTATCTAGAGCAGCCATCTATAAATAGCCCAGCCAGCTGCACACAGCGAGCCAGCCAGTCAGCTGAGGGTCAGTGCCAGCAACAAACTGGCCTGTCTGACCGTAGCTGTAATACTCTGACTTACAACTTTATTTAATGATAGCTGAGCCGTTTGTTGCATTTTTTTCTTGAAATTTGACACATGACTAGATCGATTTCTGCAGATACCACTCAATGCAATTGTAATCCCATTTGAATTTGGTAAGAAGTATTTATCAGTACTAAATGATTGAGGTGCTTTGGTGTGTTCGAACAAACAAATACAGTGTCCTTCCAACCCCCCTTTTCAGGCCTCCAAGAATAATAAAAGCAGGTCTTAAAAAGAAGGAAATCTGCGTAATATGTAGGTAAATGTACAACGGGTTGTGAACAGAAAATCCAAAAACGTAAGGTCTTAAAAGCGGGGAAGTCTGAAAAGGGGGGGAGGAGGGGACCTAAAATGTGGCGATCATAACAACCATAATTTATCTAACAAAGTTCATTCTGAAATCTTCTTCAGCGTTTGATCATGGAGAGACTAAATCCTCAGTTCAGATGTGGTCTTAACTCCTTGTCTCCCAGGTACGGATATATCCGTACCCACTCATATGGCTCTAGCTCTATCTGACCAGGTATGGATATATATCCGTACACGCAGTCACTATGTACATTGCATCTGTTCTCATTCGGCACATATCCGCATTATGCTTAGACTGTTAGCTTCAGTCGCTTTCTGCAACGTTGATCTAACGCCAGAATTCTAGCCTGTTGATACACAGTTTCTACAATTCTGAGTGACCTGCTGCAGCACAGCTGGTCTCGGCTTAAACAATCTTGGTCAACATAGGTGGGGTACAAAGTGTAAAAATAAAGCGTCCTTCCAAAGTCGATGACAGATCCCCAGAGTATTCACAAAATTATATGGTACTGGAAGCCTTGCATGGCGACGAAAAAGATGTCCACGCCTACATGAAGAAGTATCCTTCACGGCTTCAGCGGAAACAGTCGGCTGGGGATGAGGACAGCAGCTAATGGGGAACCTATGTAAAACATATAGACAAGAACAAAAATATCTGTCAATGGGAAAACAAAGAAAGAAGTAGAGAAGGACCTCCCCACCTTAACACAGTGAAAATGTATAACACATGTGAATGTACTTATGTTTTAAATCTCTCTCCCCCCCCCAATTAAGACCAGTTATCCAAGATATTTGTCAGTCTTCAAAGGAGAATTTCACTGTTCTCACGGAACCCTCAAGAAAACTGAGCTGTGCTAATATATAATATAACTGCAAACATCCCTAAAATTCAATATTGCAAGCCACTATACATTCCTCATAAAGGCACATTCCTTCATGCTCACGTGTGAAAACTAACATAAGTTTACAAGTGTGTATCTATTTATAATAATAATAATAATAATAACGGGCATTTATAAAGCGCCTTATCAGAAGTTCACAGCGCGTGACAACAACACATGTATACAAAATTCATACAATCACTGTCAGATTCAAACAACACATCATGCACATCATTCTCACATCCCCAGACTCTATGCTAAGGCAAAAAAAAAAAGTCTGTTTACGGTATCCCGACCGACCCTATTTTTTCGCGCGACCCTAGACTTTTTGGGGGCATTTGGGGAAAAAAAATGTAAATAAATAAATTAAAAAAAAAGTCTTTTGTTTTTGGGCAAAATAATTTAAAAATATGGTCTTTTGGAGAAAAAACATTAAAATAAAAATCCCGGCCTACCGACCCTATTTTTTTGGCCTAGTTACCGTAAACAGACTATTTTTTTGTTTGGCCAAAGGAACTATCCGTAATGTTGTTGGAACAAGTGAGTTTTCAAATTGGACTTAAAAGATGAAATGGATGGAGAGTGACGTAATTGAAAGGGGAGTGAATTCCATAACTGAGGGCCATGATACGAAAACGTGCGGAAGCCATGAGTCTTGCGTTTAAAGCGACCTTGACGGAGAAGTCGAGCATCAGAAGAAGAACGAAGGGTGCGAGAGGGAGTGTAGAGGGAGACCAGTTCCGAAAGATAGGCAGGTGCCGATTCAGAGATGATCTTGTAGCAGAAGCAGGCAGCTTTATACCTAATACGTTCAGACACAGGAAGCCAGTGAAGTTCTTTCATGAGAGGAGTGCAGGGTTGTCGATGCTGTGCTCTGAAAATGAGACGTGCTGCAGAGTGTTGTACTTTTTGCAAGGGCTGGAGAGTGGAGTCAGGGCAGCCTATGAGAAGGAAGTTGCAGCAATCTAATCTAGACAGAATGCAGGATGTAACGAGAGTTTTTGTGGCATCAACAGTGAGACATTTTCTCATGGAACCTATTCTTCTGATCTCAAATTTAAAAAACAAACTAACAGCAGAACAGGAAGGTTGAATAAATTCCTTACATTAGACTAGCAGTTGATCTGTAGGATTCCAGGAGCCGAAATCCCAAGCCCTTGATATCTGCACTTTCAGCATCTTGTACTTGGAATAGTATGAAGATAACATGTCATTGTCACCGTCAGTAAATCACTATATCAAAATTATCAATATCATATGATTACTTACTAAAATAACTTTATGAAGTGATCTAGCACTGTCAATGGCAATAGTATCATGAGAGTGAGATTACGATGAATCATCCTCATTAACAAATAACATAGACTAGCTCTAATGTAGTACCTGTTTGTAGTGAACTCACCAGCAGGAGTATTGCATGTATTAATTACGCATTACTGAATCCATGCACCCACATGGTCTCTTACTAATTTGCAAAACCATAATGACTTCAACCCTCTGTTGAATTACATAACTCATTTATGAAGAGTAGTTAATACTAATAGTTGCAGTACAAACACAAGTTTGTGTGTGTGTGTGTGTGTTTGTATGTGTGTGTGTGGGGAGGGGGGCGGTTACTGATGGTTCACCCACAAAAATGTACACTCACTATGTAACACTTAAAGTAACTATTTTCAAAGCTTCTTGCTTACCTTGGACAGAGACATACATACATGTCTCTGCCTTGGAATAGTGTCAAGCAGCTTATGTTGTGTCTAGATCAGCCATCAGATCTTCACACTCAGCCTGCACATGCTGAAAACTGGACATGCCTGTATCTCAACCAAGCTTTTGTTGCGGAGACAACGGAACCATGCTCAAGTCAGGTCCAACTGAAATAAAAGCATATTGTTAGCTGATAAATGATTTGGTCAAGCAAAACCATGCGGTATTTTTTTAATAAAATATTTTGTGTACCCCGCTGATGCAAAAATAATGTACTTATTTACTATTAGCATTTAGCTGGTCATTCAAACCAGAGCTTGTTCTAGAACTCCACAAGAACAACCATGGCAGTTGGCAATGGCAGTTGGCACCGGCAGAATACAGATCAAAACAATATGATTATTAGCCTCACCATGGGTTGACGTCCCATCAAAATGAATCACTGAATGAATTACGGACTGAATCAAACTTCAGAGACATTACTATTTTTCACAACGAGTTTTCAGGAAACAGCCATGTTTACCTGTACAAATGTATCAGTGATATTACTATGAGTATGACAGTGTGGTAAGCTTACCGACGATTCGTTCAGTATTTGGTTCGAGACAGAGATTAAGTTGAAACTTAATTCGAGAAGCCAAACTGACGAATACTTACGTATTTTGAGCAAAACCCACGCACTTCGACCACAAGTTGATGTCTGCTGGAGTACGTAGTCATAAAAACGTCCATAAAGCTTGGTTTTGAAACGTTTCCTAGCACAAGCTTTCGAGTTAGATCACAGGCGGAAGGTATCGTTCACTGGACCACTACTTTCATAGAAAGACTACAAGGTATGTCACTCAGCTTCGAGTCGTGCTCCACTAACTTCAGAAAAAATTATGCAAAAAATAACTGCCAATGTCAAGAATCTTTGTAACTTTACAAATGCCGTGATAAATGAATGTTCTAACTATCTGTACCTTTTATATTTAGCTGCCTGTCCACTGCATGTTTTTAAACCGTATTTGTGCGACCAAACGTGTCTGTCAACGGCATACCACTTAGATCCTGTGCGAATGATGACCGTCGTATGTCCGAGGAGATAGTAGCCCGATGCGATCATTGGTTATATAATAACCAGATATTTGATGATTATTTTCATTGGTCGACTGAAATCGCCTGCATCGCTTCCGTTCACGGTTACTGTTATTCCGTTGTTAGGCCAAAAACCTAAACTAAAACTCCCGTGGGTAGCTTCCCTTTGCTGCAATATTTACATATGTTTTAGACCAATGAGCACTGGTATGCATATTCGGTGCGGGATGCATGATTTCTTACCAGCTACAGGATAGCGGTTCGCAAACGAACATTCGTCCAAATGATGGTTAAAAACAACCTGCAGCGGACGGCAGCTGAAAATTAAAGGTACATACAGTTAAAACAATCATTCAATTGTATTTATTTGACCTCACGCAGACTATAGGAATAGGCAAACCGTCTTGAACAACAACAAAAAAATTCCGCAGGAAGCGACTCCAAGAACACAGACGACTCGAAGTTGAGTGTCATACCTTGTAGTCTTTCTATGAAAATAGTGGTCCAGTAAACGATACCTTCCGCCTGTGGTTAGATTTCGCTGCCATTGGCATTTCCGATAATAACATTCTACTGCACATGCGCGACTTTTCCGAAGTTTTATCGCCGGCATAGGCCACTGATCTAAAAAGGGAGCGGGACAAATACAGGCGCCTTATGGTGATAACCGACAAGCACAACTATGCTGTTGTTGTTGTTGTTGTGTTTTGTAGTTGTTTCAAGTTCAGATGATGAGGCCGTGTGCCAAAAGCAACTAATTACAAGTCGCGTAAGGCGAAAATACAACATTTAGTCAAGTAGCTGTCGAACTCACAGAATGAAACGGAACGCAATGCACTTTTTCAGCAAGACCGTATCACTCGTAGCATCGTCAGTCCACGGCTCATGGCAAAGGCAGTGAAATTGACAAGACGAGCGAGGTAGTACTTGCGCTGAGAAGGATAGCACGCTTTTCTGTACCTCTCTTCGTTTTAACTTTCTGAGCGTGTTTTTAATCCAAACATATCATATTTATATGTTTTTGGAATCAGGAACCGACAGGGAATAAAATGAAAGTGTTTTTAAATTGATTTCGACAATTTAATGTTAATAAAAATTTTTATATTTTTAATTTTCAGAGCTTGTTTTTAATCTAAATATAACATATTTATATGTTTTTGGAATCAGAAAATGATGGAGAATAAGATGAACGTAAATTTGAATCGTTTTAGAAAAACAATAATTTTTTTACAATTTTCAGATTTTTAATGACCAAAGTCATTAATTAATTTTTAAGCCACCAAGCTGAAATGCAATACCGAAGTTCGGCCTTTATCGAAGATTACTTGACCAAAATTTCAACCAATTTTGTTTAAAAATGAGAGCGTGACAGTGCCGCCTCAACTTTCACGAAAAGCCGGATATGACGTCATCAAAGACATTTATCAAAAAAGAGAAAAAAACGTTCGGGGATATCAATCCCAGGAACTCGCATGGAAAATTTCATAAAGATCGGTCCAGTAGTTTGGTCTGAATCGCTCTACACGCACGCACGCACGCACGCACACGCACACATACACCACGACCCTCGTCTCGATTCCCCCTCTATGTTAAAACATTTAGTCAAAACTTGACTAAATGTAAAAAATGTGTGTGTGTAAAGCCGAGCGGTGGTAGCTTCACGTAGATATTAGGGGGAGGGCTCCTAATATGGACCGGCTCCTAATATGGACCACCTCCTGTTTTGACAAACTAACGGCGCTAGAGCGCTCAAAAAAATTTTGTTCGCTGTATTCACCCTCTCTGGATAACTTGCACATGTCAAAACAGTTGCAGAAACACAAATCTCAAAACTGTCAGGCTTTTTCTCTTTTTACATTTAGTCAAGTTTTGACTAAATGTTTTAACGTAGAGGGGGGAATCGAGACGAGGGTGTGGTGTATGTATGTGTGTGTGTGTGTGTGTGTGTGTGTGTGTGTGTGTGTGTGTGTGTGTGTGTGTGTGTGTGTGTGTGTGTGTGTGTGTGTGTGAGAGAGAGAGAGAGAGGGAGAACTCAGAACTCAGAACTTTATTACAGAGAGAAGCTCCAGGACAGGTTTCGTTGTATAATCAGGTGATGAACATGGGGGCTCCAGGACAGGTTTCGTTGTACAATCAGGTGATGGACATGGGGGCTCCAGGACAGGTTTCGTTGTACAATCAAGTGATGGACATGGGGGCTCCAGGACAGGTTTCGTTGTACAATCAAGTGATGGACATGGGGGCTCCAGGACAGGTTTCGTTGTACAATCAGGTGATGGACATGGGGGCCCCAGAACATGTTTCGTTGTACAATCAGGTGATGGACATGGGGGCTCCAGGACAGGTTTCGTTGTACAATCAGGTGATGAACATGGGGGCTCCAGGACAGGTTTCGTTGTACAATCAGGTGATGAACATGGGGGCTCCAGGACAGGTTTCGTTGTACAATCAGGTGATGGACATGGGGGCTCCAGGACAGGTTTCGTTGTACAATCAGGTGATGGACATGGGGGCTCCAGGACAGGTTTCGTTGTACAATCAGGTGATGGACATGGGGGCTCCAGGACAGGTTTCGTTGTACAATCAGGTGATGGACATGAGGGCTCCAGGACAGGTTTCGTTGTACAATCAGGTGATGGACATGGGGGCCCCAGAACAGGTTTCGTTGTACAATCAGGTGATGAACATGGGGGCTCCAGGACAGGTTTCGTTGTACAATCAGGTGATGGACATGAGGGCTCCAGGACAGGTTTCGTTGTACAATCAGGTGATGGACATGGGGGCCCCAGAACAGGTTTCGTTGTACAATCACACCTACAAATTTGACTTGTGTACTGGGGAGAATTTGTTGGTCGCCGATAGTGAGTCGGCATTTATTATAAATTTCCTTTCGTGATACTACCATGAACACTGTTTTTTCTGCTGCTAGCTCGAAGCCATTAACATTCATATAGTCTGTATTTGGTTATCTACCTTCTTTTGGAAACTGTTTATAGTGGGTTTATTGTTACACATTATGGGAGGATTTTGATCTATGACGGCGAGGTCATCTGCGTAAAGCATGATGGTAGCCCCTCCTACATCTACTAAGTCAATGTCATGCAGCATGACACTGAACAGAATCGGTGCGATCACACTGCCCTGGGGTACCCCCATGTCCAAAAACAGGGACTCAGAAAGGGAGGAGCCAACTTTTACTGCCATAGAGCGGTTTAGGATAAACTCTTTTATAAAATTATACATATGGCCGGTAATACCGATTCTCTTTAACTTAATTAACAGACGGGCATGCCAGACAAAGTCATAAGCTTTTTTTACGTCAACAAATGTTGCAAGTAGGGTATTCCTTTTATGGGCTAGGCTCTTTTTCATGTTTTCTACTAGTTTAACTATGTGGTCGCTGCAGGACCGGCCTTTTCTAAAGCCTGACTGACAGGATGGTATTATATTGTGTCACGTTATTTAGGAAAAATTCCAGTCTGTTTTTAACTATTCTCTCGTAAAGTTTACCTAGGTGGGGGGTGAGAGAGATAGGGCTAAGGGCGGTAACTTTTGGTTTGCCGGGTTTAGGAATTGCAACTACGTGGGCATGTTTCCATGCAGCGGGGATCTTATCCTTAACCCAAATAAAGTTGTAAAAATCTGCCAGGATATTTAAGAAATGCTCAGGGAATTTGCCTATCATTTGGTATGATATTATGTCCGGTCCTGCAGCCTTTTTACGTTGTTTAATTTGTTTTACTGCCTTACTACATTCTTGAACAGTTATCTTGCTATTTATGGGGTTTGTGTTATCTGGGGCGGGGTCCACATATTCTTTTTCGGTCTCAGTGCGGAAGCGTAGGCTTTCTGGGTCTAAGTGTCTGGCCTGGCTGGCTCTGGCGAAGGTCTCAGCTAACGCGTCAGCCTTCTCTGTGTTGTTTGACGTCTTTGTGCCGTTACATAGCTCTATTCAAACAAGGCTAAATCACATACACCGCCCTCCTACCTGAACTTAAGTTCCCCATTCTGATATATTATTTTAGCAAGTTATATTTAATATTCTTATTTGGCTAATAATTATTTTTATGTTTCTAGTTACGTATTTATTTACTTATTCAGCCAGTTCTTTATTACATTATTTTGGCATTATCCAAAAGTCTAAAAAATATTTTACATAAATAAAAAGCAAGTAAGCCTACAAAACCGCTCCACTTCAACTATATTTCGCGTACACTACGGCAACAACCCCAACAAAATCTTTACTTCCATCCCCATTTTGAAATATCGCAACAACAGACTTCCAGATCTATAACACGATCATATGTGTTCTCTGTTTGCATGTCTGTCCAGTGTCCTGTCCCCCCATAGGGCATATCAACTCTACCTGTCCCAAGATAGGCCAATTGGTTCTAAGAGGACGTTAAAAGTAATTATCATCTTTGTGCCGTTCACGAGAAGAGGTCTTTCTGGGGCCTTTCCTCTCCTCTTAAACTTTCTATATAGTCCCCAGACCTTGCCCAGGTCTCTAAAGTCTTTAGTATCATTCTGCACATAGTCCTCCCAGTGCTGGAGCTTTGCCTGTGCAATAGTTAAATTACATGAGCTTTGGGCCTCTTTCATTACCATATAGTTTTCATAGTTTTGATTTTGTGCGAAGTTTTTAATAGAGGCTCTTTTTATTTTGACTGCCTCATGGCACAGATCATTCCACCAGGAGACTGGCTTGTGTTTATGTTTGAAGCCTTTACTCTTAGGTATGGAGGCGTCAGCAGCAGAGATAATGCTGTTACGTAAGTTTTCGTAATATTTCTCCATATCATCACACTTGATTGTTTCGGGGTTAGTTTTATTCAATTTAACTGGAAGCCCAGTCAGCTTTGTTGTATAGATAGTGTTCCTGTGTAAAAGATTCAGTTCCATCTGGTACAGCGGTTAAAAGTGTGGTTAAGATTACCAGGTGGTCAGAGTGCAGCGTGTCTGGAAATACAGTCCACTCTGCATCTGCCACCATGGCGTTACTAACAAGGGTTAAGTCTATGGCAGAGGCATTTTGAGCCGCAGAGTCCGGAATCCTTGTCTTTGACCCATCATTTAGAATTTGGAAATTCGAGTTTAGGATGTTCTCAGCCAGCCGTGATGTGCGACCCACTGGGTGTTTGTGGTCCCAAGAGCAATGACGGCTGTTAAAATCCCCCACTACTGCCCAGTCTGTAGTTTCATGGTTAATCTCTGTTAGCCAGTCAGTTTCATTTATGGAGTTGCACCCTTGAGGGTAGTATATATTTACTATATTTATCTTTTTACAGTTCTTTAAGTGTACCTGTCACGGTTTTAGTGACTAGTGACATGGATTGAGAAAGGAACACTCTGTGGGGTGCCTTTCTCGAATTGCAACGAAAAGCGCCTGTGCTTTTGACGACGGGCTGGTTTCTGCTGACCGAGCTTGGCAGGGGGATTTCGTTTTCTGCACGCCTGGCTGGCATGCAAGGGACGACATTGTGTACAGGGGTTCCACGTGCGTGATTTTGCTGTCTGGACAAAATCAACTGGGAACTGAGCTGTACGTGTGACGATAGTGATTGGTCGCTAGAGTCACGTGATGTTTTTCAAGGTGTTTTGAGGAGGACTTGAAACGACACACTTGAGCATTGAGCAGCAAGAGAGAAGTGTTGGTGTCTTTTTCCTAAGAGTTTGATGGTATTCAACATGGGACATTCGATCATTTTATGTCAACGTGCCGTTCTGCTTGTACAGTAGGGCTTTTAGGAACGTCAAGAAGGGACCACTTTTCGCTGTTTACATGTTGCTGACGAGGAGGTTGTCAGGTTGTTTCTTGGCTGAGCGGGGGGAAAAATTCTCACGCATGAAGTAAATTCAGCACAAGAGGGAGTGTGGCAGGAAATTCGTCGACGGACGATAGCCATACAAAGGAAGCGGATTCGCTAAAAGGAGAGCTACTTACATTAGGCTGTTGAGGTAATAAATCGTTATTTAACGGTGTTGACGAGTCTATGTTTGTGGAATGAAATACTCTCTGTTGTTCTTTCCAGGTTAGCGCATAATTTGCTCTTTGTGACGCTAAAATAATAATCTGTATATGGTTTTTGCAGATATGGAGAGAAGGAAGGAAAATAGCTGATTTGTTGTTTTAAAAGTTCGCTCGTTAAGTCCTTTGTACTGGAAACTTGCATTCTCCCAGTAAGGTCATATATTGTACTTCGTTGCAAGCTCCTGGAGCAATTTTTTGATTAGTGCTTTTGTGAACAAGAAACAATTAACAAGTGGCTCTATCCCATCTCCCCCCTTTCCCCTATCCCATCTCCCCCCTTTCCCCGTCGCGATATAACCTTGAATGGTTGAAAACGACGTTAAACACCAAATAAATAAAGGAAGAAAGAATAAAACCCTTCAAGTTTAGGAATTTGATTAAAATGTACATTTAAAGATTGGATGGCTAAAATATCACATTTTTCATGGGTTAAAAAGTCGTTAAGATAATGAATATTTACGCTAATACTTCGACAATTCCACTGGAAAATGGTTAATCCTTTATTTATTGCACTGTTTGTAGGCCCAGTTTGTGTTCCCTCCATTGTAATGGAGACTAACAGAAGTGAAAGAAGTATACAGTGTTTCATCTGGGTCAGGAAATCCGTTATAAGGTCATTTGGAAGTTGATTATTTCTTTGATAGTCAAATCTCTGGCCCCAGCGAGGGAACTCAGAGCGAGGAGGGGACCGTCAGGTGTGACTGGTGTAGTGTTTGTTTTCGTGAATGTTTGGTATATGGAAGTGAGTGATTCTATCAGTGCACCTGGGCTTTGTTTTTGTTTTGCCTGTATCATGAAGATGAGTGTTTGTTCCCAAAATTCCTGCAGATCCGACTGTTCCTTGGGAAGGTTGTTCTTGGCGGTGTATATTTTGTTCATGAGTGTTTGTGCGAGTTCTTCTTCTTGTCTTCTTTCTATTCTGAGTTTGTCTAGGATACCCTCCTCCACTTCCTTCATAACTTTGTTAAAAATGGTCTGAGCCATGTGTTCCTGTGTGTCTATTTGTCCTGTGTCCAACCTGCCCTTCCTCTCCAAGCTTCTGGAGCGTATCATCCTGGAGCAGTTTGAGCGTCCACCTGTCTCGGAACTCGCTGATGCCAGTGTACCAGTCTGCGTACCGCCCTCACCACAGCACCGAGACGGCGCTCCTGCGAATCACCAAGGACCTCCTGAACGCAACAGATAGCGGTCTCGTCTCTGCCCTTGTGCTGCTGGACCTTTCCGCGGCCTTCGACATGATCGACCACCAGCTACTCGTCGATCGCCTCAGTTCCACGTTCGGCATTCATGACACCGCCCTCTCTTGGTTCCGGAACTACCTCCAGAACCGCTCTCAGACTGTCACCACTGATTCGTTCTCTTCTCAGTCTGTCCCTGTCCGCTTCGGCGTCCCACAAGGGTCTGTCCTCGGCCCTGTCCTTTTCACCCTGTACACCCAACCCATCTCCCTGGTCATCGAACGCCACGGCTTGAACTACAACTCCTTTGCCGATGACACGCAGCTCCAGAACAGCGCCAAGCCGGGGGACCATCTCCTGGGATCCATCTCCAGTTGTTTCACTGACATCAAGAACTGGATGACTGAGAACAAGTTGAAGCTGAACAGTGAGAAGACGGAGGCCCTTCTCGTTGGAACACGACAGAAGATTGCTTCCCTCACTGTGACCGACCTCCAGCTGGATGACGCGACTGTTCCACTCTCCCCTGCTGTCAAGAGCCTTGGCGTCTTTCTCGACTCCACTCTCTCCATGCAGACACACATCTCCTTCATCATCAAGACCTGCTTTTTCCACCTACGACGCATCGCCTCTATCCGTCGCTACCTCACCCACGACGCCTGTGTCAAGCTGGTTGTCTCCCTCATCTTCAGTCGTCTGGACTACTGCAACTCCCTTCTGGCTGGCCTCCCCGCCTCATCCATTCATGGTCTACAACGAGTCCAGAACGCTGCTGCCAGGCTGACGTTGAGGAAGACGAAGCGAGACCACATCACCCTCCTACTCCGCTCCTTGCACTGGCTTCCTGTCAACACCCGAATCTCCTACAAACTGTCCACTCTGGTCTACAAGTGTCTCAACGACTCTGCTCCCGAGTACCTTCAATCCTCCCTGGACCTGTACACCCAGCCCTCCGACCGTCCCCTTCGTTCTGCTGCTGACCCACTCCGCCTTCACATCCCTCGCTCGAAACTCGATATATAAGCTAAAGCTTCATATTGATTGATTGACAGTACGGACTGAAATTTGGAAGAAGATAGAGTTTGTGCCAAAGTTCCTATTGTAGCCTAAGCCAAAAGAGAGTCAGCAGACCAATCAAACCCACCTTGCTGCAAGAGCAGCCCTCTTGGGGGGGGGGGGGGGGAGGGGATACGCCTGTCACCAGGGAACTGGGTCACCTCACCGCACAGCACCAGGAGCCACAACGCAGCCAAGTCACACTTACGCACAAGTAAAGAGTTAACGACATTAGAGGCAAGCACAGTTGCAAGTCACACAATCGCCGCACCCTTACATCACACGTTTTGATCCTCGCACCCGGCTCTCAAGAGCCTGGAAAAAAAGGGGGGGGGGGAATGACACAGTTTGTCAGCTGATAGCACATATTTAGGTAGCTTGACCAGTGGTCAAAATAGTGAGATGTACTTTCAGAAGTATCCTACAGCCGAGCGCACAGGCCCCGCCCACTTTGATCCCGTCCCGCTCGTGACGAGTGCCTGTGATCATTCTACTCTAACTTGTAACTTGTAATCTCTCTCAAGGGTTGTAGATTCCGAGACAAGAATTCAAGAGGTTTCTCTGTTAGTACGTCCGTCATATTCAGTGACAAAATCATACTTATTACGTCACGATGAGTTCTGAAACCAGAGAAACCTTTGCCATTGGGAGCAATCGAGTGATTTCACTGATTTGCGCTACTGAAAAGTGAAAGGTAATGGTTTATTCTATATTAATTCAATTTTAACCAGTTTTGTTTCTCGTTCGTCTGAGAATGGGTAATGTGGAACTTTAGGGATTTGGGAAAACTAGTGGATATTTAAAAAATGCGCTCCACATTCCATTTCAATAAAAAGCGACCATTGATTTTAGTTTAGTCCGGGAGTCCTGCAGATATTAATACAAAAAGATGTATACGTTGGTGTGTGTAAGTGTGTACGTGTGTGTGTGTGTGTGTGTGTGTGTGTGTTTGTGTGTGTGTGTGTGAGTGTGTGTGTGTGTGGGTGGCCGAGTGGTAACGCACTTGCGCTCGGAATCGAGAGGTTGCGTGTTCGCTATTTTCTCCCCCCTTTTCTAACCTAGGTGGTGGGTTCAAGTGCTAGTCTTTCGGATGAGACGAAAAACCGAGGTCCCTTCGTGTACACTAGATTGGGGTGTGTACGTTAAAGATCCCACGATTGACAAAAGGGTCTTTCCTGGCAAAATTGTATAGGCATAGATAAAAATGTCCACCAAAATACCCGTGTGACTTGGAATAATAGGCCGTGAAAAGTAGGATATGCGCCGAAATGGCTGCGATCTGCTGGCCGATGTGAATGCGTGATGTATTGTGTAAAAAAATTCCATCTCACACGGCATAAATAAATCCCTGCGCCTTGAATAAAAATTGAAAAAGTAAATAAACCCCTGCGCATAGAACTGTACCCACGGAATACGCGCGATATAAGCCTCATATTGATTGATTGATTGTGTGTGTGTGTGTGTGTGAGTGTGTGTGTGTGTGTGTGTGTGTATATATATGTGTGTGTGTGTGTATGTGTGTGTGTGTGTGTGTGTGCGCGTGTGTGTAAGTGTGTGCGTGTGCGCGTGTGTGTGTGCGCGCGTGCGTGCGTGCGTGTGTGTGTGCGTGTGTGTGGGTGTGTGTGTGTGCGTGTATGTGTGTGTGTGTATATGTGTATGTGTGTGTGTGTGTGTGTATGTGTGTGTAAGTGTGTGTTCATGTGCGTGCGTGTGTGTGTGTGCGCGCGTGCGTGCGTGTGTGTGTATGTGGGTGGGTGTGTGTGTGTGTGTGTGCGTGCGTGCGTGCGTGCGTGTGTGTCAAATGTGAAAGTTTGTCTCAGCGCTCAAGCCACGAATTATTGCCAGCGTACTGCTCATGGTTGTAGAGTCGAACCTGCCCTTGAGACCACCTGTCTAAAGAGACCACCTGTCTAAAGAGACCACCTGTCTAAAGAGACCACCTGTCTAAAGAGACCATCCAAAAGGATCCCCAAGGGTTTTTACTATATAGGGGAAGGGCTCCTAATTTGGACCACTTTTTGTTTCATGCTGATAACTAGCTTGTTTTCTTGCGAAGAAGTTTCATTTTGTGTTTGGTGGTCTTTCTCTCTTATAGGCTAACCGTTAGGCCTAATTAGAGTGAAATAGTTTTGATAGACATTCAGCAAAAATTAAATACAGACAAAATCACAAAGGGTCCATATTTGGAGCCTGGGCGCCTAATGTGGACCAGTGAAGCGGCCTTCACGAATCACTGTAAAAAGCCGCCTATATTTCAAAATAACATGATACAACTTTGTGTAAAGTCAGCCTAATTAAAATATGCTCTATATTTATCTGTTTCGGGTTGATGAGAGCATTATTTGAAGCACACCAGGAAACTAAAGAAGTTTATCAAAAACAGAGTGAAAATAAGTGAAATTATCAACTTCCACGAAAAGAAGACTTTTTGTTGCATTTTTTTTAAATCTCGAGGGCTAGTTATAGGCTATTTCCAGCAAGCTTCTTAATGAATTAATGAAAATAGCCTTTATCTTTTATTTTCTTCGATTTGTTGAAGGTGGTTCATATTAGGGGACTCGCACATACTTTGAGATGTTGCTATTATTTTTTGTTTGGAGTAAAAACTCGGGGTCAACACTGCTACAATGTAACAAATACGGGTTTATAGGTACTGAACTTGTCAAATCCAGATGCACGGAGCCCCTGGGGCTTTTAGTCATACCTCAGGCAGCTATCCGTTAGAAGAACTACCAAGTTTCATTGACTTGCACCCAAAGAGTCAAGAACTGCGATTTTTTTACGAATTAATTTCGTACTCGGACCCGGCTGGTCTTGACCTATTTTTGGATCTTAATTTAGATCAGGTAGATCACCACATCATGCACAAAAAGACACGTCACTAGCAAACTGTGTCAGACATCATCATGAGCTTGTGTAAAACAAAATGGAGGCCGGAATCACTCAGTTGAATCGAACTCCGACCAAACACCACGTAATAACTAGGTTAATTTATGCACTCGCGTGAACAAGAAACTGTCGAGCTTCACAGATGTCGTCGTTGGGTAGTTTTGGGTTTGTTTTACTACCATAGGAGGATTTTTGAACTGTAAATGCACTCAGCTGCAACAAAAACACAAAACGTAGGCTGTGAGCTGCACTGTGCCTTTAACTGTCATATATAGCAATGTTTGTGTTATAAAAGCTTTGGCTGTGGACAGAAACGAGTCCTCCTCTACCCATGTTTAAGTCTGTCCGCTGTCTCCGTACAATGGATAAAGACGCTTTTAGGAACGAGCTGCAGAACGCGCTGCCCCCCTCCCCCTCCGCTGACCAACTTGATGCCACACTTCGTGCTGCTCTTGACGCTCATGCCCCCGTTTTACGTCGCCCTGTCCGTCCGTCCAAGTCCGCACCGTGGTACTCCGACATCTGTGTCGAACTGCGTGATGCCAAATGTGACCGTAGGCGTGCTGAGCGCAGGTGTGTTAAGACTGGTCTTACTGTCCACAAACAAATATTTCAACGAGCAAAGGACATTGTAACTAAGTTAGTACACGCAGCAAAGACAACCTTCCTCCAAACCCAGATTATTGCCTGCGATTCAAGCAAAAAACTGTTCGATATTTGCAGCCGGTTGACCGGCCGCAGTAAGGTATCCCCACTTCCCACTGTTTTCCCCGCTAGTCAGCTGCCAGATGTATTCAGCGACTATTTTATCAAGAAGGTTTCTGATATTCGTTCTGAACTTGATCAGATGAGTGCACATTCTGCTTCCTCCAGTCATGTTGATGTTCCCACTGATAGTTCTTTTTCATCATTTCAGCCAAACAGTGAAAAAGACCTTAGATCCATTATTCTGAAGTCCAAACCAACAACTTGTCCACTTGATGCCATACCCACACCATTGCTTTTTGAGAATCTTGATGTGTTGTTGCCAACTCTTACTCAAAATAATTGTCAATGATAGCCTGTTATCTGGTGTTTTTCCATCATTGTTCAAAACTGCACTTGTCAAACCACTTCTCAAAAAATCAAGTCTTGATGTCAATATTTTGAAAAATTATCGTCCTGTATCTAATTTATCATTCTTGTCCAAAGTTTTTGAAAAGGTAGTTTTGAAGCAGCTGTTGTCATATTTTAACACCCATGATTTGATCTCGCACTCTCAGTCCGCTTATCGCCCTTCTCACTGTACTGAAACAGCCCTACTTAAAGTAATCAGTGACATTCTGTCTGCTCTGGATGGTGGTGATGTGTCAGTGCTTACCCTACTTGACCTTTCTGCAGCGTTCGACACGATTGACCATGTCACGCTTCTCCATAGACTTCAGACTCTGTACGGCATCTCCGGTCCACCGCTGGCATGGCTTGAGTCCTATCTCATTGGCAGGACTCAGGCTGTGCTTGTCGATGGCCAGATGTCTGCTCCAGCCCCTCTTTCTTTCGGCGTTCCTCAAGGTTCAGTACTTGGTCCCATCCTTTTCATCATGTACACTAAGCCCCTCTCCATACTGATTCAAAACCATTCTGTTTTAAATCAGTCTTTTGCTGATGACACTCAGCTGTATAAACCCAGTCCCCCAGCAGAGACACATTCCGCCATCCAGACCATTCAGACATGCATCACTGATGTTAAATCTTGGATGGTTGATAACAAACTTAAGCTGAATGATGATAAGACTGAAGTCTTACTGTGCAAAAAGAAGAACACTACATTTCCCTCTCCCCAACCTGTTTCTGTTCAAATAGGCAACACCGACATTCTTTTCTCACCATCAGCTAGAAACCTTGGATTCATCCTTTCATCTGACATGACCCTTAACAAACATATATCTTTAGTCTGTAGAGCAGCTTATTTTGAGCTTCGTAAGATCAGCACCATTCGCCACACACTCTCCTCTCAAACAACTAACACTCTTGTCTGTGCCTTTGTTCTTTCTAAACTTGACTACTGCAACTCTCTTCTCTCTGGCTGTCCTCTGTACCTCCTGCATAAACTACAAAAAGTCCAAAACTCGGCAGCACGCCTCATTCTCAAAGCACGAAAACGAGATCACGCAACACCACTTCTTCACACACTGCACTGGTTACCTATTCAAGCCCGCATTGACTACAAACTGTCTACCCTCTGCTTTAACTTCTTTTCTGGTTCGTCTCCTGCTTACTTCTCTGAACTCCTCACCGTCTATTCTCCAGCAAGATAACTCCGTGCCTCTTCTGACTGTCGCATCCTTACCATTCCACACACCAAAACCAAAACATACGGACAACGCACTTTTACTTTCTGCGCACCCACACAATGGAATTCTCTCCCCTTTCACATCCGCCACTCTCAGTCACCCCAAGCATTCAAACGAGCACTTAAAACGCACCTCTTCAGGAAATACAACCCCTGATTTTGTTTTCTCAGTCCATCAGTAGGCTACATGTAGTGTTATTTGTTGTTTTAGTGATTTTTCACCACCTATTTTATTCATGTTTTTATTACTTAGTTAGTGGAAGAATCTTTTGTAATGTATGTTTGAAGGTGTATGCTTTTAATTAAGCGTTGTTGACTATGAATGTAGATGTAAATGCTTGTATAACTGTGTTTTAATTTTAGTGTTATTTGTTGTTTTAGTGATTTTTCACTACCTATTTTATTCATGTTTTTATTATTTAGTTAGTGGAAGAATCTTTTGTAATGTATCTTTGATGGTGTATGCTTTTAATTAAGCGTTGTTGACTATGAATGTAGATGTAAATGCTTGTATAACTGTGTTTTAATTTTAAATGTGTCAAGCGCAAAGAGCATAATTGTAAAGTTATGATGTTGCGCTATATAAATGCTCATTTATTATTATTATTATTATTATTATTTTGGCGGCAAATTTAGAGTGAACGCTGCCAAAAATGAAAAAAAGAGAAAAAGCCTAACGGTTTTGACATTTCTGTTTCTGCAACTGTTTTGACATGTGCAAATTATCCAGAGAGGGCGAATACAGCGAATAAAACTTGTTTGAGCGCTCTGGTCCATATTAGGAGCCGGTCCATATTAGGAGCCCTTTCCCTAAATGACCTGTCTAAAGAGACCACCTGCCTGTCGATACCAAAGACCACCCAATTTCGGTCCCAAAACATGATTTCAATTTGTCGTGGGAGACCACCCGACGTCTTTTCCAAAACGAACCCACTTGACATTACAGGGAGGAAATTAAGGGGCTTATTGTCCGTCAGGTCTAAATTGCCTATAATGGACATGAATTGGTTTATACGATAGAAAAAAAAGAAGAAAAAAGGTGGGTACGGGGGCTGGTCAAAAGCGGGAGGATGACGGGAGTGGGGGTGATAAGATATTAAAAAGGATCTGTTAAGATTGAATAAAGTCGAGTACTTTGTATCACCTTAGTATAGGTGGGATCCACATACGTATTCTGGGGGGATGGGACGATAAAAACGAGTGTTTATTTCATCCAATTGATGTTTAAAAGTTATAAAGTCAGGGCAGAAGATGAGGTCAAGTATTGTCGATGACAGTTTTATGGTAAAACCTGATCTCATTGAGTTCGACAGTCACTCCCCCACCCCCGTCCACCCCCCTCACTTTCCTAAAGACAACATCCCCGCCACACATAAGCCCCCAGGTGTCTAGACCGCGTATTGCAATCGCTCGTCTGTGACGAGTGCCTTGCAGTTCCTCTTTGTTCACTCGTCGATTGTATCCTCCCGGCATGGCTGAACAAGAAAGCAGTGGAGCAACAACTGTGACTAAGTGGCCAGTGGACGACACAGGCGGTGAATGGCTGGCCTGTGACATTGACTGGCGTTTCTCTTTGCCAGAGGCGGTGAAGCAAACTTGATCCATTATTTGCAACCGGAACTCCTGATTCGCTTCAGCAAAATGTTACACCTCCACTTGTCCACGCGCAATAACCAGCAATTGTTCGGAGGACTATTGAGAGGACGTCCAACATCTTTGAACTGCGCTAGAATCAAAACCAAGCCGATGCCTGCCCGGAGTACTATTGAGAGGATGTCCAACATCTTTCAACTGCGCTAGAATCAAAACCAAGCCGATGCCTGCCCGGAGTACTATTGAGAGGATGTCCAACATCTTTCAACTGCGCTAGAATCAAAACCAAGCCGATGCCTGCCCGGAGTACTATTGAGAGGATGTCCAACATCTTTCAACTGCGCTAGAATCAAAACCAAGCCGATGCCTGCCCGGAGGACTATTGAGAGGATGTCCAACATCTTTCAACTGCGCTAGAATCAAAACCAAGCCGATGCCTGCCCGGAGTACTATTGAGAGGATGTCCAACATCTTTCAACTGCGCTAGAATCAAAACCAAGCCGATGCCTGCCCGGAGGACTATTGAGAGGATGTCCAACATCTTTCAACTGCGCTAGAATCAAAACCAAGCCGATGCCTGCCCGGAGTACTATTGAGAGGATGTCCAACATCTTTCAACTGCGCTAGAATCAAAACCAAGCCGATGCCTGCCCGGAGTACTATTGAGAGGATGTCCAACATCTTTCAACTGCGCTAGAATCAAAACCAAGCCGATGCCTGCCCGGAGTACTATTGAGAGGATGTCCAACATCTTTCAACTGCGCTAGAATCAAAACCAAGCCGATACCTGCCCGGAGGATAAAACAAGTCGCGTAAGGCGAAAATACAATATTTAGTCAAGTAGCTGTCGAACTCACAGAATGAAACTGAACGCAATGCCATTTTTCAGCAAGACCGTATACTCGTAGCATCGTCAGTCCACCGCTCATGGCAAAGGCAGTGAAATTGACAAGAAGAGCGGGGTAGTAGTTGCGCTAAGAAGGATAGCACGCTTTTCTGTACCTCTCTTTGTTTTAACTTTCTGAGCGTGTTTTTAATCCAAACATATCATATCTATATGTTTTTGGAATCAGGAACCGACAAGGAATAAGATGAAAGTGTTTTTAAATTGATTTCGACAATTTAATTTTGATAATAATTTTTATATATTTAATTTTCAGAGCTTGTTTTTAATCCGAATATAACATATTTATATGTTTTTGGAATCAGCAAATGATGGAAAATAAGATAAACGTAAATTTGGATTGTTTTATAAATTTTTATTTTTTTTTACAATTTTCAGATTTTTAATGACCAAAGTCATTAATTAATTTTTAAGCCACCAAGCTGAAATGCAATACCGAAGTCTGGGCTTCGTCGAAGATTACTTGACCAAAATTTCAACCAATTTGGTTGAAAAATGAGGGCGTGACAGTGCCGCCTCAACTTTCACGAAAAGCCGGATATGACGTCATCAAAGACATTTATCGAAAAAAAGAAAAAAACGTTCGGGGATTTCATACCCAGGAACTCTCATGTCAAATTTCATAAAGATCGGTCCAGTAGTTTAGTCTGAATCGCTCTACACACACACACACACACACACACAGACACACACACGCACATACACCACGACCCTCGTTTCGATTCCCCCTCGATGTTAAAATATTTAGTCAAAACTTGACTAAATATAAAAAAAGATAAAGAAAAAAAGAAAACGAACTTATACAGACGGCGATGATTGAATATGCTGAATAAAGAAAACTGTTCCTGCTTCAGTGATTGTATTCTCGTTCATTATTTTGTCTGTTTTGTTTTTGTTTTGTTTATGTGCCGATTAGAAATGTGAGTTGTTATTGGGTAGATGTCATCTGTTTGAGTGAGATTATATACAATTTAGTTTAGCACAACATCAGTGTCAGTGGTCCAGGGACAGTTACGCGGGCGAGGTGTTTCTGTGCAGTGGGAGGTTTGTGTGTGTGTGTGACGTGTGACATACGTTCAAGTGTTTCTGTGAAGATGGGTGTTTTCCAAATGGCGAACCTGTCTCAAAAGACCTCCTGTCTAAAGAGACCACTTTGGCTCAGTCCCTTGGGTGGTCTCTTTAGACAGGTTCGACTGAAATGAAATCTTCTGTCCAAAATCAACCTTCAAAGCAGAAAGCCAAGGCAACGAAGCTGAGCCAGGTCACCAGCCGTAATGCCAGACCCAAACAGCAATAACGACTCAGTCTCGGCAGGAGATATCGATGTTGCTGTCTACTTGGAAGCTAGAAATCAGGAGTTCCTATATAACAGTCTGCCCACGATATTTTATATCAGCTTTCTATCAGTGATGGGGCTGGTGGGCAACTCTGTCGTCTTCATGGTCTACTACAAGCGTTACCACGCCAGCAGTGCTATAAGGTAGGACCATTTACCTGGAGAGTGGTGAAGCATAATGAAATCCGTAGAGACAAGACGCCCAAGTTCTATACTTTTGACACACACACTCGCTCACACATAGGTAAGCTCACACTCACACATTGGTACACGCGCAAACACACACACACACACGCGCGCGCGCACTCGCACGCACGCATACACACACACAGAACCCCCCAACACACACTCAAGCCCCCCCCCCCCCCCCGCACATACGCTCAAGCCCCAACCCAATCCCCCCACACACACACATGCACTCGCGCTCATATACACACACACTACCCCCTCCTACATACACTGAAGCCCCCCACACACACACGCGCGCGGTCAAGCCCAACCCCCACCCCCACCACACATAATACACACTCCTTCACCAACCAACTAATGTCCCCCCCCCCCCCCCTGTACCATGGCAGATACTACGTACTGGCGATGAGTGTGACTGACATGCTGACGAACGCTCAGATTCTGTCTGCTGAGGTGCTAGAGATGCGATTCCACAACACGTTCCGCTGGGGCTGGGCCTGCAGCATCTTCAGGCTGACAAGGAGCTTCCTGGTCGGATTCTCCATCCTGCTGCTCGTCGCCGTCGCCGTCAACCGAAAGCAGGTCTGTAGTTTAAAGCTGAAGAATATCGTCAAAACTGCCAGTCACGACAGCTTGTCTTTAGTTTAAATAGTCTATGGACCATTTCGAAGCTGGGTTGGGAGAGGGGAGGAAGAGATAGCAGACTCTCTGTTTCAGCGCACCGCGTGACTCTGCTAGACGCGTGAAGATTTTCTAAATGGTCGCTAGGCTATAAAGCTGAAGAATATCATCAAAACTGCCGCTCACGACAGCTGGGCCCGTATGCTTATGGGGGAAGTTCGCGACAACTCCCGAAGTTTTGAGTGACATCGGAAGTACTTGCCTCACTTTCGTATGCATGGGCCGGAAAAAGGGTTTACCTCGAAGCAAAGCGAGGAAGTAACTCAGGGTATTTTGCGACTACTTCTAAAGTTTTGAGTGACATCGGAAGTACATCCTCACTTTCGCATGCATGGGACGAAAAAAGAGTTTACTTTGGAAGCTAACGAGGAAGTAAATGAGGGTAAATGTACTACAGCCAGACCCAGTAGTAAACACGCTACTTCCACAGTTTCTCAGTGCAAAAAGGCAGGGCTTTTCTTCAGTTTTTCATGTCAAACCGAGCTGACGCTCCCAAAGAGAGAAAATAGAGGGAAAAGTCGTATCTTCTGCATGCATTTCGTGCAAATTTCCCTGAATACAAACCTGAGTTGCCAGCTTTGACTTTTGTTTGTTCTGGGTCATTGGCCACCACTCTTTCATTCCCGCTTATACGAGGGGGTTACTGTGTTTCTATGAAAATGGGCGTCGTTGTGTGCATGTGTGAGTGTGTGTGTGTGTATGTGTGTGCTTGTGTGCGTGCGTGCGTGTGTTTGTGTGCGTGTGTGCGTGTGTGTGTGTGTGTGTGTGTGTTCGAGTGTTGAAGTGTAAGTTTCTGCTATTATTTTTGTCATTGCTTTATCTGTGTGTGTGTGTGTGTGTGTGTGTGTGTGTGTGTGTGTGTGTGTGTGTGTGTGTGTGTGTATTTGTGCGAGTGCCTGTCTGCCTGTGTGTGCGTGCGTGCGGGTATAATTGTGCGTCTGTTCCTATATACGTTTGTTTGCGTGTTCGCGCGTGCCGTGTGTGTGTTTGTGTGAGTGTGTGTGTTTGTGTGTGTGTTTGTGTGTGTGTGTGTGTGTGTGTGTGTGTTTTCGATGTTATGTGTGTGTTCGACGGTGTGTGTGTGTTCGACGGTGTGTGTGTGTGTGTTCGACGGTGTGTGTGTGTGTTCGTTGGTGTGTGTGTGTATGTGTGTGTGTGTGTGTGTGTATGTGTGTGTTCGACGTTATGTGTGTGTTTGACGGTGTGTGTGTGTGTGTGTGTGTGTATGTGTGTGTGTGTGTGTGTGTGTGTGTGTGTGTGTGTGTGTACCCACTCCCCACACTATGATGAGCTGACTATATTTGCGCCTTGATATTTTATTCATGTTCTTACGTTTTATGCTGTTTATTGTGATTCACCACACCCGAGTTTATCGTAATTGAGATAATAAAGTGATCTATGTCTATGTATTATGTCTAATACACATGCACACACGCACGTAGGCTACAAAATCCAATCTTGACTTTGAACTTTATATAAACATACATCCTCTTCACAATTAACGAGGACAAACGTAATTTAAAAACACCTAAGTACAACATTTTTTCTGTTTTAAAAATTCGGACACACATTTTTTCAAATAATATGAAATTCGCTGAATTTATCTTCTTTTCACTACACCTTATATCTTGATTCCCAAAAAATGGAGTTCTGCCTTTTTAAATTTACCAGTAACACAAACATTCGCTCTGACCAAACTATTTTTGTCCAGCAGTTTTACCGATACACAATCATTAAAAAAACACTACAAAAAGAGTTTTAAGTTAACCGACTTCGCTACCACATAAACAACCTTTTTTTATTGTCCCCAACATTCTGGTCAACGAAATCATTATTATAGACAGTCATTCTATTTAAGGACAATCATCACAGCTTTCGTTCAACCAGTTAAAAACAACAATTATAGTAAAAGCTACAGCGCGATCAACGTTTGCCCATTTACGAACTCGCGATGAGATTTGTTTCTTCTGGTCACCAAGCCTACCGTTTACAAACGCATGCGCACTAATTGGGATTCCCCCAATTTTCTCGACCATGACCTCAGAACTCTCGAAGCCACTACTTCGGCGTTCAATTTAGCTCGTGCATACCGAGTAGCTGGCAACTTTGCTTTCGAAGTTCCCACTTCCAATGTCAAGGGCCTCTCGCTTGACATAATTATACGACGATATCGCATCTCAAGGGTCCTTACCCATCCAAAAGAAACCTCCAGCGCATACTACAATTGCAGGACATTCCGTTTTTAAAGGCAGCTCATTGGGAAATGATCTCAGACACAATATCGAAGACGTGAAATGCGTCAATCGAGCAACTGTCGAAACTTGGCTACAATGAGACGGTCTCCTACCTTGCACCATAGACACGGACTGTGACATTCTTGTTTAATTTAGGTGAAATGCTTAAAACAGAGTGACTCAAAAGCGACAGTTCGATCAGTTACTGACCGAAAAAAACGTGCTCGAGTCATTCGGCGAAGGTGGCGAGCTTTCAAACCAGCACGACTGAATAACTCAGAATGCCTTTTTTCATCATGCCTCTATTCTACACGAGTAACATAGTGCAGTGGTAACGGTTCCGGACTCTCGTTCATTCGCTCCGGGTTCAAGTTCCGCCGGGAGCTATATATTTTTTTTATTAATCTTTTCCTTTTTAAGCCTCCGCAATTGCATTCCGGCTGCAAAAACCGGGTTTTGCCTCTGTGTTAATTTTATTCATTTGCAAAAGAAACCTTCCTATGCTTTGAAAAAATCATATCATGTCTTGACTTTCAACTGTACGCGCGTGTGTATATGTGTGTCACTACGGTGAGTATGTGTGTGTGTGTGTGTGTGTGTGTGTGTGTGTGTGTGTGTATGTGTGTGTGTGGGTGTGTGTGTGTGTGACGTGTCACTTGTGTCATCATAGTTTCAGTGTGTGTATGAGTGTAGATTGAGAGAGAATGAGAGAAAGTGAGAGAGAGTGAGTGTGTGGTTATTTGTTTGTGACTGTGTGCGTGCGTGTATGGGTGCGTGTGTGTGTGTATATGTGTGCGCGCGAGCGCGCGCGTGTGTGTGTGTGTGCAGTGTGTGGTGTGTGTGTGTTTATGTGTGCCGTCAGTGTCACTTGTGTCATAGTGTCAGTATGTGCATGAGTGTACGTTTGTCTGTGTGTGCATGTGTCGTAAGAGAGAGGGAGAGAGAGAGAGAGAGAGAGAGAGAGAGAGAGAGAGAGAGAGAGAGAGAGAGAGAGAGAGAGAGAGAGAGAGAGAGAGAGAGAGAGAGAGAGAGAGAGAGAGAGAGAGAGAGAGAGAGCGACACTTCTTTGGCAATTTTGGACCAGACAGCGTCTTTATGTTTAACAGAACTTTAGACTGTTCTGAAATTTGGACAGAATAACCGTTCTTTCGTAAAACACTTCTGTCAAGAGTACAGCAATTTCACCATCTGAAAAAGGCGCAGAACGCCCCTCCGTGTCTACTTTCTTTTTGAGCGGCACACGTGCCATGCCATTTTCGTTGACTGCCATGTTGATAGAAACGTGCGCATGCGTATTAGTAGGGATTCCCCCAATTTCCCCGATCTTGACCTTAATACTCTCGCTGTCACTACTTTGGCGTTCAAGTCAGTTCATGCATTGTGAACAGTTAAAAAGTTGACTTCGGGAGTTCCCACTTCGAAAAGAGGCCTCTACTTCCAGTGTTTCTTACTTCTAGTTCATGCATACGGGCCCTGGGGTGTTATGTATGAGTGACGTCGAAAGTACACGCCGACTTCAGCGAAGTCATGACTTGAAAGTCGCCGCCTACCGCAGGCGCTCAGTCGGTATGCACGGGTGACGACCAGACCGCCGACTTTCAAGTTGCCGTGTAAAGCAAGGTAAAAAAAAAGTAAATTTTAAGGGGCTTATTGTCCGTCAGGTCTTAATTGCCTATATTGGACATGAATTGGTTTATACGATTCGAGTTTTACGCCCTCACGGCTTTTTGATGTTTGCGTGTTTAGGTGGTATCAGCCATCTGCACTTATGGTAGAATGACCAAGATCTTTAACGTGCCATTGTGGTGACACGGGGGTGGGAGATGGATACCGTCTCTGGGTCTGCACATAAAGTTGACCCGTGTCCGTCCCGGCCCGGATTCGAACCAGCGACCTCTCGATCACAAGTCCAGTGCTCTACCACCTGAGCTACCCGGCCCCCGTAAAGCAAGGTCACCAGTCAATCTATTTTTATAACGAGGAATTCCTTCCTTTGCGCATGCGCTAGGGTCATTCGATAACATCCTCCCGCTTCCTCGCACGGGGAGTTAGACTATTCAGAGACGGAGAGCAGTGAAATATGGGTCAGTGGGACGGAGAGCGTGGAGAAATGGAGGCGCAAAAGATGAAACGAGCAAGAGGGTGCCTGTAGCGTAAAAGCTGAGAGTCAAAAACGGCACCAGTGAAATATGGGTCAGTGCTACTTTGCTCTGAAACGAATCAAAGATGTCTTCGCTAATCTTATCGGTGTTGGTTCTAAAATAATATGACAAGGGAAGTGAATCTCGCAAAAAACCCCATTTTTTTTAGTCCAGCACTTCCAACTATTGGGTTCTGTCTAAAAACGATTACGGCGAAAAAATTCGTCGACTTTGATGGCGGAAAACCATGAAAATGGCCATTCTGTTCACTGAAGTCGGCGTGTAAACCATTTAGACGACCTCCGGAGCACGTCTAAATTTAGTCGCCAGTTTCGGTGGTACAAGCGTGTAGTCGCCCCCCGTGCATACCGTGTAACTCGCGGTTGGCGGCACTCGCTGTTTGCACGCCGCCTAAACGTTTAGACGTCACTCATGCATAACTCCCCTGATCTGTAGTTTAAAGCTAAAGAATATCGTCAAACTTGCCGTCGACGACAGGTGGACTTTAATTTAAAGTTGAAGAGTATCGTCAAGACTAACTTATTATTATGGGTTTTGAAGAAAACGAGGGGACGCAATGCTGTCGTTTCTTCGCTTGCCGCTTGGGCATTTTATATGAATGGCACGCACCGGGAGACCGCGAGTGACGCTAACAGACGCTAGGTAGCTTTGGGCTTGCTAGCTTGGCGAGAAAACAAGGCGGCCACGCAGCTGCCCATCCGATTGGCTGTCCATGGTTTTTTACTGACCAGTGCAGACGACCTTTTCGGAATCAACCAATGGTGTTTAATTCCTGCGTAGCTAGCCATTAAACCGTTTCATAGGACAATCTCGCTTCCTAGATTCGCGAGCGGCTAGCCGAAAGAATATCTCGCCTGAAAGAAACACGCATCTGTTTTTGATAAAGAACAGGAATATATTATTTCAACTGGCCGACTTGGGGCAAAACGAATTTGAGTGCAGTATTCCCCATTCAGTGTAGATAATTTAAGTCTAAATTTAATTAAGAAAATATAGCGATTGTTATTGGTATATATGCAATTGTGATGTATACTTATGTACTCTCTCTCTTTCTCTCTCTCTAGAGCTCTTTCTCTCTCGCTTACTCTCTCTCTCTCTTCTTTCCTCTCTCTTTCCCTTTTATATTCTTTGTCCATTCTATTGTCGTGTCCTGTCTCCATTATGCCTTTGCTTTTTGTCAAATATGTGTATATATGAGTTGTTCTTTGCTACTGGTCACAAGTGGGGGTCAGCTCACACGGACGCATTTTTCAATACAGTCTAGGGGAGAAACTGGTCACAAAGCACCCAGTACATGCCAGAGAGATAGGAGAATCGGCACAATCAAAGAAAATACCAAAATCATTCAATAGATATGGAAATATTAAGATTTACTGTGAAAATGCCAGCAAAAATGGCGTCCAAAAACGGGAACGCACACTTGGTGCGTCTTTGAAGACTTACCTCCCGTTCTGTGTTGTTGATAATAGTCGTGTTTGTGCTGTTGTTGTTGAAATAGTATCTAATAAAACTGATGCAGTTCTTGAAATGTTGCAAATTATTGTTGTCTTTGTGAAATGCGAGAGTGTTCTGAGGCGTAATCTGCATACGGCTGATGTCCCACATAGGGTACCCCACTTCGATTAGCGTATCACTCCAAATGAGCTTCATAGCAGAAAAGCAGATACACTACCAACACACTGCATAACAGATCTACAAGTCTGAGCCAGAATCATTGAAATTTACTTCCTGTATAAAATATTGCAATCAAATTTGTTCACGATGTCCCACAAATAACGCAGGTTACCCTCGCCTTCGATTCAAAGTAACTCCAATCTGACTTAATTACAATCGAAACGCAGATGACGAACTGATTCACCACAAATTTGTGGTATTTTACACACAAATTTCAACTGTGTTGTTTCGCGATAAACAGCCATAAACAAACAAATGTGGCGCCGTCACGTCGCCTTGGAAGGAATAACGCAGGTGACCAAGGCTTGTTTCCGATACCTGTCTGATTAAAATCATCGTTTTTTTCACGAATGACGGCTCTTTGGCAGATCTGGTGAGTTGGAAACTGTCTATGAATGTTTCATTTAATGTCAAATGCGTACATTCTTGTCGATATTGTTACCTTTGGGCTCATAAATTAAGTCAATCGTCGTTTTGTCCGAAAGAGACTTTTGTCAGCATAGAACTTACTGTGCTTTGATCATTGACTGAGAAGAATCTTCCGATGACACTAGTTCATTTCACTACGCGACTGCAGATCTGCAAGGAAACTTATGGCAGGGGAAATAAGCTTAACTGAAGACGAATAAGCGGAGTAACTGTTCTTCAACGGATTGCTCTTACACTGATCTAAATATTTAGATCTTGTCGTCTGCTAGTAAGTAGTCTTCGGTCGTGTGAAAGTCACATCTATTTCGACTGTGTGCATCGATCCGTGTAGTGAAATGTTGATCTTTGATGATTTGGCAACATAACTTCGCTAAATGTGCTTCGAGTGTATCTCCCCGTTAACCGCATTTGAAAACGTCTTTTAAGGGCAGGTGGGCCAGTGCAAAATTGACCAAATCGTTCAAAACACTGTTTTGGGTATTTTAGCAGATTATGTTTCCATAACATACCTATCATCCATGTGTGTCGGTGTTTTTGTCAAAAGTGTCCTATTTATCTGTCAATAAAGACAAAATGTGAACATGTGTGGCATTGATTGTCTTCTGTAGTCGATATTCCCCCGCCAAAAAATGTCTCATTTCAAAGGCTAGTTACGGCTTTGTCCTCAGCAAAACAGTGCATTCACGACATACGAAACTGCGCAGCAGCTCTTGACCTATAACATGACCTCAGTGTTTTGATGAATGTTCCATTCACTCAGCCACTTGTCCGTTGCAAAGGCAGCAATCGTAATCGAACGGAAATGTCCTTATTTGGAAGGTACTCGACATCCATTGGTTCGTTTCATAAACCGAAATCGGGAACCAGTTTACTTTGTGAGTGCGCATGCTCAGCTTACGAATGTTGCATACGGAAACTACCGAAGAGACTCTCGGCCATGACGGGAACACCCGAAGTTCACTCGGTTTTACAACATCCTGGTTACACATCAAACGATCGGTGACAACCGAAAGCGAATTTTTCCTTGAGAAACAACCTTTGATACGATAACAATGGCTCGAAATAAGAAAGAGGACAATGTCTTTATTAGTTCGGTTAGCAACAACAAGTAGTTCCGCTGGTACTAAGCCAAAGTTTGGATTCTGTCGGTGTTTCCGATACAGAGGAAAGCTTTGATCTCCACGCAGATTCACAAGTCGCCATTTCCGAACACGCCATGCAGCACACTTTTTACGTCTCGGCTTTGGCTTGCTTTGCGCTGAATTTGAGTCAGTTTCTGTGCAGTATCTCCTCGACAAGCAAGTTGAGCATTTGCTACGCAAAAAAAACAAAAACAGGAGAAAGTATCCAACATCAGTCAGATTATCGGTAATGTTTGCTGGGCCTGCCATTTCCCGAACGAAACTGGATCAGCAACAGTTTGTATCAATCTGCACTTTCGTAAATTCCGTCACTGTCTTGACGAACTGTGTCATTTTCTTCACCGCGATACACAGTTCATTGCGAAGAGCTTCCTCAGTAAATCGTTCAGATTCCACGTACGATTTGTTGTCAAAAAACAACTCAAACGAAAGTTTCAAACTCATCATCCTCCATCTTGCTTGTCGAAGCACCAAAGTACTGTATCGATGTAAAAACAAAAGCAGAAAACTTCGAGGAAACCAACAAATCGACGAGATAACGGAAAGAAATAAGTCTCGTTCTGGCTCAAGTAAGTTACCGTTAAAAATACCGTTATTCTCGCATGCAAATACAAACGAGAATCGGGTCATTGATACACGTTTAGCGCTGGGGCAGTATTCCCATGCTGGTTGACAGAGGGAAAGAAGGGATGGACGCATAAATTCTCTGCTGGCGTGCTAAAGGCTAAGTAGTTTGCAATTCAAATAAACTAAGCTGTTCATTCATAACACAGTTTTGTCCTTGTATGTCTGTTTCAATAGTGTTTCTGTGGTGTTCAATCTTCAATGTCGTTTTTCTCAGTTCAGCCATTTTGCCTACGGTTACGTCTTGGGTTACGCGATTTCTCTGGCTGTAATTTAGCTAGAGCAATATTTTCTTTTGTAGTTTGTGCAGAATATAACATTCTGGGGGATTACGAAGGGATTTTGCTGAAATTTTATTATAGTCATATCCAGATTATTTCAAACAATAATTTCGCAAGCGTTACCCTAAAGTTTGACAGTTGTAACAAAGAAGTGTTCCTAACTCCAAATATAAATATAATAAACAAGATCTGCTTCGTAATCCCCTAGAGCATACCCAGAAGGATAAAATAAAACAATAATTAGAAGTGTGACAATCACATCTGATGAAAATCCGGGTATCTCCTGTACTCCACTTTTGTCTGTATTTTGACTGTTTTTGTCCCGTAAAACAAAAACCAGCAACCGAAAATACAAAAAGTGACTATTCTTTGTCATCATTTGTTCATTTCTTTCATAAAATAACATTCAGACACAATAAAACATTCAAAATTAAAAAAAAGGTAGTGCACTGGCCCACCTCCCCTTAACAAGACCATGTTTCGACAGCCCAGACGGGGAGGATCCTCGATAGCTCACAGGGTATATAATGTTTTCCGCCGTTTTTTGAAGAATCCTTTCAAATTTGCTATTCCAAAAGTACCTTATGACACGACTCGAGTGGTAAAGAACATTCTCTGCAATTCCTGTCTCAGTCCGTGCAGCCGTTTCGGGTCCTATCGTCATCATACAAACATACACACAGACACACAAGAACCAGTTTTAAAAGTTAGATTATGTAGGAACCATGTGAACCAGTGATTTTTTCTTATGTACAACGGATACTACAGTATTTCTGCTTTATGAAAAGCAATATTTCAAAAACAAAACGGGTAGAGATTTGAATTTTGACCACTTTTCCCCCTTTCTGTCACCAGTACTGAAGAACAACTCATATATATATGTATGTTTTCACACTTTGTTTGTTTCTCGTTTGTTTTGGTTTAAAAAGTACTTGTCGAAGTCTCGTCGCAAGTTAAATTATCGTAATCCATATGTTAAATTCTCCCGTTAGGGTCACCATCATCAGCTTGAGCTTGTTGATGATCCGTAACATGTATCATGTTCAAATACATATGAATTGTTGAATAAACACTGTTTAAACCAAAGAAACACGCGTCAGGTCCCACTAGGATCAAGTTTGTGTCAAACAGTCGGACGGGAAAGTTCTCTTGAACATTATTTTATGAAGCTGAAACAGCTTTTTTTTGGGGGGGGGAGGGGGGGGTAGTGGAATCCTCCTTTTAGGACCTACAAATCCCTAATGGAGCATTATTTACACATTAACATGCTTCCATTTGAAACTTCGAGGTCTTCATCGGGGATTGACGCCCGGCCCGACCAAAGGTAATTGAAGCCCGACGGAGTGAACTGAGTGCCTCTGTCCGTGAGAACCTCTGCTGGAATTCCCAACCGGGACCACATGGTGACCACTGCTTCAGCCACTCGCGTGGCTTCGATCGACTACAGAGGGATGGCCTCTGGATATCGGGTGGCGTAGTCCACCACGGTCAAAATGTATCTGTTTCCGTCCTCAGACGCAGGCAAGATGGGGCCGATGATGTCCACTGCCACCCGACGAAAGGGTTCGTCGATGAGTGGCATCTTCTCTAAGGGGACCTTCTTCACCCTCCCCTTGGCAACCACCTTCTGGCATTTGTCGCATGACGCACACAACCGTCTGACATCCGTGCAGATGCCTGGCCAATAGAAGTGGCGCCACACACGGTCCGTGGTCTTTTTGGTGCCCAAGCTTGACTTTCCCCCAAGAATCGAATCGTGCGCCGTTGCCATGACACCTTCGCGAATCTCGCGAGGCACCACAACCTGTTTGAAAGATCCTTCCCTGTTGCTGAACTCGCGGTAAAGCAACATCTTCTCCCTGACAAACTTTGACCTCCCGTACTTCCCGCTGAGCTTGACTTTCCCCGACTTAGCGTGCTCCCGAGGAGTAGCTAATGTCGGGTCCGTGTCCTGAGCCTTTGCGAGAAGCACGGGGGTAATGTTTCCCAGGGCGGCTCATGCGGCAGGCAGGGGTTTGAGAGGTTGGTTCTCCCGTTTCGCCTGTGCCCGCGTGAGTACAGAAATGACGTCGGGAGTCCGATATACGGGAACCTCCCTGATGACGCCGTCCACAAACTGAACACGGTTCCATATGAGCAGGTCGCATGGAGGATCGTCCATGACGATGGCCACAATGGTCCCCGTGAACAAAGGGGTTACGACCTTGATCACAGCTGTGTTCAAGTCGCAAGCGTGAGATGCCTCGGCCATTCTCACCCTTAAACTCTCGCCTGTGTAGGCCTTTGCCGGAACCAAACTTGCCCGGACCACAATCATGTCTGCCCCAGTGTCTCGCAGACCTTCGCCCTTCACCCCGTTGACGTAGACTTGAGAATGCGGCTGGAAGTGTTTCTTTGAGCACGGAACGCAGAGTTGCGGAATACCACAAGTGCTCGTGACGTCCCGAAACTCTTTGCTGGCAACAAAATGCACGCCCTTCTGGTCAGATTGCCGTTTAAGGCAGTCCTTCTTGACGTGGCCCCGCTTGCCACAGTAGAAACACGTGATGTCGTTCCTGGAACTTGATCTCTTGTGTCCCTGTTCGTCCTTCCCGTCCTTGGGTCCTGAAGAACCGGAATTCCCCGACTTGTTAGGCCGTGGCCTGAAGACTTCCCAGAGATCCCGTGAGCGTCTTCGTATACACTGATCCATTCTGCTGCCTCCTGAGTCGTCTTTGGCTGGTGCTCCTGTACGAACGCCACCACTTCAGGCTGGACATCAGCTGTTTCATCACAATAAGGTCAGCAAGGTCATCGACGTCCCACCTCTTCTCGGCCTTCTCAACCCAGCGCCGCAGGTAGAGGTTCAGACGTGCCACGAATTGATGACTCAGCTCGCCACTCAGTCTCTTGCAGTTCCGCAGTCGACGTCGATAACCTTCGGCAGTCAAGTTGAAACGCTGGAGTAGCGCCTTCTTTAGAGCCCGATAGTTCCTCGCCTCGTCGTCCTCCAAAGCGTTGTAGAGCGTCCTTTCAAACATGTACTAAGGCGACTAGCCCACGTACCTTCTTCCCATTTCTGGTCAGAAGCAATACGCTCGAACCTGCGCAGAAAATCGTCGAGCTTGTCCTTGTCGTCGTCAAACGTAGGAAGTCTCGTACGGTCAGTCACAAACGTCGGCGCGCTAGTTTGAGTAGGCGTACCCTTCTCCGCCTGTAGCTTAGCTAGCTCCAGTTGGTGCTCGCGTTCGGCCTGTTTGTCCTGTCTGTCAAGTTCAGCCTGTCGTTCCCTTTCTTGTCTGTCAAGTTCGTCTTTCTCTTTCTTGTCCTGTCTGTCACGTTCGTCTTTCTCTTTCTTGTCCTGTCTGTCACATTCGTCTTTCTTGTCCTGTCTGTCACGTTCGGCCTGTCGTTCCTGTCTGTCGCGTTCTTCTTTTCTCGTCTGTTGCTCTAAGTCTTCCTTACGTTCCAACTCCTTGCGTTTAACGATACTTCGCGCTCTAGCGCGTGCGTCTCGATCAGTCGGTTCCTCACTGCCAGGAGTGTCAAAAGCTAGTCTCCTCGTAGGCGAACCCTCTTCAGCCATGGTTAGCTGGGAAGAAAAGCTAAGGACAGTCTAACGCAGCTATAGCTTGAACCCGCGAAGATGAAACAATGGATACAAAAATCCAGCAACCAGAAAACGCAGAAGAAAAATCCAAAACGGTGTGGAACAAAACGCGTGGCCTATTTTATGGCTGCTTTTTGCGGTGAAACAGAGTGTTTCCCACAGCCGTGGTTAGGACAGAAGTCCTCGGACCCTTCTCCCCCAATTCCAACAAAGTCAAAAATATGGAGAAAAATCCAAGTAAAACGGTGGTGTGCAAGGTGGTGTGCAATCATGTCATCCGATCCCTCTTTCAGGCGGTGTGCAATCATGTCATCTGATCCCTCTTTAAGGTGGTGTGCAATCATGTCATCTGATCCCTCTTTTAGGCGGTGTGCAATCATGTCATCTGATCCCTCTTTCAGGCGGTGTGCAATCATGTAATCCGATCCCTCTTTCAGGCGGTGTGCAATCATGTCATCTGATTCCTCTTTCAGGCGGTGTGCAATCATGTCATCTGATCCCACTTTAAGGCGGTGTGCAATCATGTCATCTGATCCGTCTTTCAGGCAGCGTGCAATCATGTCATCTGATCCCTCTTTCAGGCGGTGTGCAATCATGTTATCTGATCCCTCTTTTAGGCGGTGTGCAATCATGTCATCTGATCCCTCTTTTAGGCGGTGTGCAATCATGTCATCTGATCCCTCTTTCAGGCGGTGTGCAATCATGTTATCTGATCCCTCTTTCAGGCGGTGTGCAATCATGTCATCTGATCCCTCTTTCAGGCGGTGTGCAATCATGTCATCTGATCCCTCTTTCAGGCGGTGTGCAATCATGTCATCTGATCCCTCTTTTAGGCGGTGTGCAATCATGTCATCTGATCCCTCTTTTAGGCGGTGTGCAATCATGTCATCTGATCCCTCTTTCAGGCGGTGTGCAATCATGTTATCTGATCCCTCTTTCAGGCGGTGTGCAATCATGTCATCTGATCCCTCTTTCAGGCGGTGTGCAATCATGTCATCTGATCCCACTTTCAGGCGGTGTGCAATCATGTTATCTGATCCCTCTTTTAGGCGGTGTGCAGTCATGTCATCTGATCCCACTTTCAGGCGGTGTGCAATCATGTTATCTGATCCCTCTTTCAGGCGGTGTGCAATCATGTCATCTGATCCCTCTTTCAGGAGGTGTGCAATCATGTCATCTGATCCCTCTTTCAGGCGGTGTGCAATCATGTCATCCGATCCCTCTTTCAGGCGGTGTGCAATCATGTCATCTGATCCCTTTTTCAGGCGGTGTGCAATCCTGTTATCTGATCCCTCTTTTAGATGGTGTGCAATCCTGTTATCTGATCCCTCTTTTAGATGGTGTGCAATCATGTCATCTGATCCCTCTTTCAGACGCTGTACAATCTGATCCCTCTTTCAGGTGGTGTGCAATCATGTCATCTGATCCCTCTTTCAGGTGGTGTGCAATCATGTTATCTGATCCCTCTTTTAGGCGGTGTGCAATCATGTCATCTGATCCCACTTTCAGGCGGTGTGCAATCATGTTATCTGATCCCTCTTTCAGGCGGTGTGCAATCATGTCATCTGATCCCTCTTTTAGGCGGTGTGCAATCATGTCATCTGATCTTTCTTTCAGGCGGTGTGCAATCATGTCATCTGATCCCTCTTTCAGGCGGTGTGCAATCATGTCATCTGATCCCTCTTTCAGGCGGTGTGCAATCATGTCATCTGATCTTTCTTTCTGGCGGTGTGCAATCATGTCATCTGATCTTTCTTTCAGGCGGTGTGCAATCATGTCATCTGATCGCTCTTTAAGGCAGTGTGTAATCATGTCATCTGATCCCTCTTTCAGGTGGTGTGCAATCATGTCATCTGATCCCTCTTTCAGGCGGTGTGCAATCATGTCATCTGATCCCTCTTTTAGGCGGTGTGCAATCATGTCATTTGATTCCTCTTTCAGGCGGTGTGCAATCATGTCATCTGATCCCTCTTTTAGGCGGTGTGCAATCATGTCATCTGATCCCTCTTTCAGGCAGTGTGCAATCATGTCATCTGATCCCTCTTTCAGGCGGTGTGCAATCATGTCATCTGATCCCTCTTTTAGGCGGTGTGCAATCATGTCATCTGATCCCTCTTTTAGGCGGTGTGCAATCATGTCATCTGATCCCTCTTTCAGGCGGTGTGCAATCATGTTATCTGATCCCTCTTTCAGGCGGTGTGCAATCATGTCATCTGATCCCTCTTTCAGGCGGTGTGCAATCATGTCATCTGATCCCACTTTCAGGCGGTGTGCAATCATGTCATCTGATCCCTCTTTTAGGCGGTGTGCAATCATGTCATCTGATCCCTCTTTTAGGCGGTGTGCAGTCATGTCATCTGATACCACTTTCAGGCTGTGTGCAATCATGTCATCTGATCCCTCTTTCAGGCGGTGTGCAATCATGTCATCTGATCCCTCTTTCAGGCGGTGTGCAATCATGTCATCTGATCCCTCTTTCAGGCGGTGTGCAATCATGTCATCTGATCCCACTTTCAGGCGGTGTGCAATCATGTTATCTGATCCCTCTTTTAGGCGGTGTGCAGTCATGTCATCTGATCCCACTTTCAGGCGGTGTGCAATCATGTTATCTGATCCCTCTTTCAGGCGGTGTGCAATCATGTCATCTGATCCCTCTTTCAGGTGGTGTGCAATCATGTCATCTGATCCCACTTTCAGGCGGTGTGCAATCATGTTATCTGATCCCTCTTTCAGGCAGTGTGCAATCATGTCATCTGATCCCTCTTTCAGGCGGTGTGCAATCATGTTATCTGATCCCTCTTTCAGATGGTGTGCAATCATGTCATCTGATCCCTCTTTCAGATGGTGTGCAATCATGTCATCTGATCCCTCTTTCAGGCGGTGTGCAATCATGTCATCTGATCCCTCTTTCAGGTGGTGTGCAATCATGTCATCTGATCCCACTTTCAGGCGGTGTGCAATCATGTTATCTGATCCCTCTTTTAGGCGATGTGCAATCATGTCATCTGATCCCACTTTCAGGCGGTGTGCAATCATGTTATCTGATCCCTCTTTCAGGCGGTGTGCAATCATGTCATCTGATCTTTCTTTCAGGCGGTGTGCAATCATGTCATCTGATCTTTCTTTCTGGCGGTGTGCAATCATGTCATCTGATCCCTCTTTTAGGCGGTGTGCAATCATGTCATCTGATCCCTCTTTTAGGCGGTGTGCAATCATGTCATCTGATCTTTCTTTCTGGCGGTGTGCAATCATGTCATCTGATCCCTCTTTCAGGCGGTGTGCAATCATGTCATCTGATCCCTCTTTAAGGCAGTGTGTAATCATGTCATCTGATCCCTCTTTCAGGTGGTGTGCAATCATGTCATCTGATCCCTCTTTTAGGCAGTGTGCAATCATGTCATCTGATCCCTCTTTCAGGCGGTGTGCAATCATGTCATCTGATCCCTCTTTCAGAGGGTGTGCAATCATATCATCTGATCCCACTTTCAGGCGGTGTGCAATCATGTCATCTGATCCCTCTTTCATGCAGTGTGCAATCATGTCATCTGATCCCTCTTTCAGGCGGTGTGCAATCATGTCATCTGATCCCTCTTTCATGCAGTGTGCAATCATGTCATCTGATCCCTCTTTCAGACGGTGTGCAATCATGTCATCTGATCCCTCTTTCATGCAGTGTGCAATCATGTCATCTGATCCCTCTTTCAGGCGGTGTGCAATCATGTCATCTGATCCCTCTTTCAGGCGGTGTGCAATCATGTCATCTGATCCCACTTTCAGGCGGTGTGCAATCATGTCATCTGATCCCTCTTTCAGGCGGTGTGCAATCATGTCATCTGATCCCACTTTCAGGCGGTGTGCAATCATGTCATCTGATCCCTCTTTCAGGCGGTGTGCAATCATGTCATCTGATCCCTCTTTCAGGCGGTGTGCAATCATGTCATCTGATCCCTCTTTCAGACGGTGTGCAATCATGTCATCTGATCCCTCTTTGAGGTGGTGTGCAATCGTGTCATCTGATCCCTCTTTCAGGCGGTGTGCAATCATGTCATCTGATCCCTCTTTCAGGTGGTGTGCAATCGTGTCATCTGATCCCTCTTTCAGGTGGTGTGCAATCATGTCATCTGATCCCTCTTTCAGGCGGTGTGCAATCATGTCATCTGATCCCTCTTTTAGGCGGTGTGCAATCATGTCATCTGATCCCTCTTTCAGATGGTGTGCAATCATGTCATCTGATCCCTCTTTCAGATGGTGTGCAATCATGTCATCTGATCCCTCTTTCAGGTGGTGTGCAATCTGATCCCTTTTTCAGGCAGTGTGCAAGCTGCAGGTGGTGTCCATGCAGGCATCCTACAAGAGGCTGTACTTCCCGGTGGGCTCGTGCCTGGTGTGGGCCTTGCTGCTGTCCTTGCCCAACGGCATACTCTCGGGGCATCACACGCAGGAGTTCGCCGATAACCTCAACATCACGGGCGTGACTTGCACCATCTCCGACGACTTCGTGGGGACCAAGATCCCGCTGGTCTACAACCTGGTGCTGTTCCTCGCCTTCCTCATCCTGGTCTGCATCATAGGCGTGTCCTACGGGCGCATCCTGCTCTACCTGTGGCGCCACAGAAATAAACTGGAGCGGTGGCAGGTCAAAGTCGAGGCCAACGCGAAGCAGCCCAAGAAGGACGTGCCGGAGCCGGAGCCCGACTGCAGGGTGTCCCAGACGGTGCCCGACAGCAGCGCTCAGCCTTCGCCCCTCCGTGTATCAGTCACCTGCAACGACGTGGCGACCATCCACAACGACGTGGCGACCATCCCCAACAACGTGGCGACCATCCCCAACGACGTGGCGACCATCCCCAACGACATGGCCAACCAGTCGGCGACCGCCTTCAACGAGGTTGCGACCACCCAAAACGAAGTGGCGACCACCACCAACAAGGTGGCGCCCAAGCCCAACAAGGTGGCGCCCAAGCCCAACAAGGTGGCGCCCAAGCCCAACGAGGTGGCGCCCAAGCCCAACAAGGTGGCGCCCAAGCCCAACGAGGTGGCGACCAAGGTCAAGGTCAAGCTCAGGTCCAAGATTAAAAAGGGCCAGACGATGATGTTCGCGGTGCTCACCCTAGTCTTCGTGGTTAGCAGCATGCCCTACCTGACCGTGGTCATCCTGGAGGTGCTGCGACCAGAGCTTGTCGAGCCCGCCCTGACAACGAACGGCATGATGATATTGCTGAGGTCCTTCTACATCAACAGCGCCGTCAACCCCATCGTCTACTCCTTTTGCTCCCCGATGTTCCGCTTCGAGTGTCGACAGTTCTTCGCCCGCTGTCCCCTCGTGGGCAGCTTTCTGGCCATCCGGGACTGACCAATCACGAGTTTGCTTTAATGGGAAGCTTTCTTGGCATCTGGGACTGACCAATCACGAGTTTGCTTTAATGGAAAGCTTTCTTGACATCTGCGACTGACCAATCACGAGTTTGCTTTAATGGAAAGCTTTCTTGACATCTGCGACTGACCAATCACGAGTTTGCTTTAATGGGAAGCTTTCTGGGCAGCCGTGACGGACCAAGAGAAATTCAAGTTTTACGCCCTCACGGCAAAGCCATTAGGGGCATGTTCCCGGCCCTATGCTCCACAGGGAGTCTGCAGGAATAAGTCAAGTAAGTCAAGTCCCGGGCTTTAACTCGACTTTAGATGAGATACACAAGTGTATGCGTGTTTAGGTGGGATCAGCCATCTGCACTTACGTCTTTTACGTGCCACTGTGGTGACACGGGGGTGGGAGATGGATACCGTCTCTGGGTCTGCACATAAGGTTGACCTGTGTCCGTCCCGGCCCGGATTCGAACCAGCGACCTTTTGATCACAAGTCCAGTGCTCTACCACGAGTTTGCTTAAATATGAAGCTTTCTGGGCAGCCGAGACTGACCAATAACGAGTTTCCTTTGATGGGAAACCTTCTGGGCAGCCAGGACAGACCGATCATATGTATTAAATGCCGAAACATGAACAGCCTGGCAGTGACCGTACGAGTAATTATTGACCGTGGCGATGTGGCGATTTCACCAAACAAGCTCTGCCCTTGAAACACTATGTAATGTCCTCAGGGGACATACATCAACGGTGACAGAACTGTTACGTGATGCCATCATTCGCAGTGTGACGTCTTCGCGAACTTTCATTCTTGTGACATAAGAGAGGGCTAAGAACAGAGATCTTGTTTTGTTTAGTCCCTGCCGTTTAATTATCATTAATTAAAGGCACACTCCTTCTCTGGAAAACAGTCCAGCTAGCCGTCTCAGATCTGACCAGGGTTAAACGTGGGATAAGACCATCCCTCCACTTGGTCACATACCAAACAGCAACAGCCTGGGTTGTGCACAGTGCGATATTTTAATGAATTATTTGTTTGGAAATGCAATCCAAACAGTGGCGTTTTGACTCACCTGAGGATTCGGTGGAGCGAACGAAAGCGAAGAAGAGAAATCGGCGAGTCTTAATAATAAGCCGTGTCCATCAGTATAGACGCGGCCAGCCGGCAGAACATAAAACTGATATTCTGTCAAAGTACAAACACTTTTTTTCCGAAATGTATTTTGTGCTTATGATATCTACCCAGAAAATCAAATACTTTTATAAATTTAAAGATGCAGGGCCGGACCCAGGGGGGGGGGGGTGTTCCAGGGGTTCCGGAACCCCACCCCTGGAAAAAGCATGTACCTTGCTTTGAGTGTTTGGTTTTTTTACTAGTTTTAGCACCAAAACAATGCTGCTCTTAACCCTCAAAACAAGGCCCAGAATGCACCAGATTGCACAGATTTTAACCGTTTTTCAAAAATTTTCCGGGGGAGCATGCCCCCGGACCCCCCTAGTTGCAGGCGCGCGCTTGTGGCTTCGCCACTTCGCTGATTTGCCCCCCCAAAAAAGGAGGAACCCCCCCTTACAACTCATTTGGTCCGGCCCTGAGATGTTGCTCTGTTGTTGCATCTACGAACCTTTTTAGAGTAAAAAACCCAACATAATGCAAAGTTTTATCTTTATTTTTTTGAAAGATGAATGTGTCCCTAAAACAACAAGTTTTATAAAACAAATGTCGCAAAAAACCGTACCGTCCATTTTGACCCATATTTAATTTCAATATCAGTTTTAAGGACAACAAAACTACCTTTTCTGAGAATTGTTATTAAGAACCTTTAAACAAAACTTGAAAAGCTTGTTAAAAAAAAAACCCACTTAATTTCCGGGCCATCTCTGCAATTGCCAAGTGGCTCTGTCCCATCTCCCCCTTTCCCCGTCGCGATATAACCTTGAATGGTTGAAAACGACGTTAAACACCAAATAAATAAAGAAAGAAAGTCTGCCCTTACTCAAATGGAAGAAAAAACAAGCCGCGCAAGGCGAAATTACTATATTTAGTCAAGCTGTGGAACTCACAGAATGAAACTGAATGCACTGCATTTTTTCACAACGACCGAGTCCGCCGCTCGTGCAAAACGCAGTGAAACTGACGAGCCTGTTTAGCGCGGTGGTGGTTTCGCTGTGCTGCATAGCACGCTTTTCTGTACCTCTTTTCGTTTTAACTTTCTGAGCGTGTTTTTAATCCAAACATATCATATCTATATGTTTTTTGAATCAGAAACCGACAAGGAATAAGATGAAATTGTTTTGAAATCGATTTCGGAAATTTAATTTTGATCATAATTTTTATATTTTTATTTTTCAGAGCTTGTTTTTAATCCGAATATAACATATTTATATGTTTTTGGAATCAGGAAAAGATGAAAAATAAGATGAACGTAAATTTGAATCGTTTGAAATAAAAACAAAAATTAATTACAATTTTTAGATTTTTAATGACCAAAGTCATTAATTAATTTTTAAGCCACCAAAATGAAATGCAATACCGAAGTCCGGCCTTCGTCGAAGATTGCTTTACAAAAATTTCAATTTAATTTGATTGAAAAAATGAGGGTGTGACAGTGCCGCCTCAACTTTTACAAAAAGCCGGATGTGAAGGAAATCACGAATAACACTAACAGGCAAAGTTTGACAGTGATATCCTCCACGCTTTTAGAGCGCTAACCAGAGACAATAGAGTGACGTAGTGAAGTGTGTAGCACGTACTGTGAATTCAGCTCACTGACCGAGAGAGTTGATATTGTGAATCGCAACGAAGATATCGTTACACTTAACCACTGTCCAGGGACAGGGAGGGGTTGTCACAGGAATCGACCGGGAGAAAGGAAGCCCGAGTAAAGCACTTAACAGGTAAATGGAATAAGCATTTGAATATCGCTAATGTTTATCGCATAAGTTGAATCGACTAACACTGTAACTTTAAACATAGCAGACAGTGCGTCGTATAACCGGTCGGAAAGGAAGATAGTGTCCAGATGACAGTATGAAGGATCTGAGAATCCGCCGGAATATCACGCCTATAGACCCGCATAGCTGAGATTCGACGGGATTTAGAGAAGCTAGTGCAAGATTATGGTTGTCCGTAGAGTTGGACCATAGAGGTCACAGGGCGATAGATACTGAGTAGACCGAGGTCACCAGTAGAAGGAATTAGTAGTTAAATACATTTCCTAGTGAACGGCAATACACGCTGTGTAATTCTGTGTATGAACAGAATTAAAATATGTCTACAAGAGCTTAATTACTTAAGAGATAAGGAATATTTAGTAGACAGAGCAGACGGTGATGTAAGTCTGCCGGATTAGGAACTATAACTGTTTTGTTTGACTACACACGAGCCGTGAGTCGATACACGTAAGATAGATATCGTGTGCCTATGAGTTCACGGACTGGTTGTGTTTTTCTCCACCTAAGTGAAGGATAGAGAGTTTTGATAGTGCAATTGTGTGCGAGATTGTAATCTCGAGTTGTTTTTGCCTACAAAACTGTGAGTACCGGATTTTTGAATACCTAACATTTATGTTCATGATTGTGTGTATTTGTGTGTATGAGGTCATAGCCGTATAATACAGTGGAGGGAATCTACATTTGGAGTTGTGTTTGATTCCTGTATGACAGCATATTAGCGCATTTACATTCATTCACACCGGATATGACGTCATCAAAGACATTTATCGAACAAATGAAAAAAAAGTCGGGAGATATCATACCCAGGAACTCTCATGTAAAATTTCATAAAGATCGGCCCAGTAGTTTACTCTGAATCGCTCTACACACACACACACACACACACACACACACACACACACACACACACACACACACACACACACACACACACACCACGACCCTCGTCTCGATTCCCCCCCTATGTTAAAACATTTAGTCAAAACTTGACTAAATGTAAAAAGGATAACGATTGGTTTCAGTAATGTATTCAGATGCTTGCTTAAAACAACCCATATAACTAGCCCTCAAGCTTTAAACAAATTCTAACAGTCTTTGTCACAGTTAAATATTCATATATTTTTTCTATGTTTTTAATAAGTTTCTTTGTTTTTTGTTGGTGTGCTTCAAATATATAGATGTTCTGATCGAACCGAAACAAACAAATCTCATAGAGCAGTTTCCAGGAATTGTTCTTTGCATTCAAAACATTGTGTTGTGAGCTGTCGGTGTTGAATATGCATACACTTACAGTGTTATTTGAATCTGTTAGTTTTGTTATTGCTTGCTTATCTTCACAATTGTACGTTCAATCTCTTATGATACATTTTTGAGTCACTTGAGAAAAAGTGACTCTATGTAATCGGTCAGTGTTAGTCTGTCCGGCCGGCCGTCCGGCCGGCCGTCCGTAGACACCACCTTAACGTTGGACTTTTCTCGGAAACTATCAAAGCGATCGGGCTCATATTTTGTTTAGTCGTGACCTCCAATGACCTCTACACTTTAACGATGGTTTCGTTGACCTTTGACCTTTTTCAAGGTCACAGGTCAGCGTCAAAGGAAAAATTAGACATTTTATATCTTTGACAAACTTTTCTCGGAAACTATCAAAGCGATCGGGCTCATATTTTGTTTAGTCGTGACCTCCAATGACCTCTACACTTTAACGATGGTTTCGTTGACCTTTGACCTTTTTCAAGGTCACAGGTCAGCGTCAAAGGAAAAATTAGACATTTTATATCTTTGACAAAGTTCATCGGATGTGATTGAAACTTTGTAGGATTATTCTTTACATCAAAGTATTTACATCTGTAGCCTTTTACGAACGTTATCAGAAAAACAAGGGAGATAACTAGCCTTTTCTGTTCGGCAACACACAACTTAACGTTGGGCTTTTCTCGGAAACTATAAAAGTGACCGGGCTCAAATTTTATGTGAACGTGACTCATTGTGTTGTGAATAGCAATTTCTTCCTGTCCATCTGATGCCTCATATAATATTCAGAACTGCGAAAGTGACTCGATCGAGCGTTTGCTCTTCTTGTTATGTTTAATACTCTTTCTGGCATGGCGAATAACAACATAATACATGTCTGAAAGGGCTTAAAATTGTGTGTGTGTATTTTAAAAGAGCCGTTGAGTGTCGCCACTCACGCAAATGATATAACGACTTGAGATTAATTTCCCAGCAACCTTTGCTGCATCAGCTCTTCTGAAAACATTTCTTGGCTGATCTGCGTCATATGGCTTGTTCAACAGTATGTCCTATCTTCAGTTTGTTGAACAGATGTGCCTGCATTCTGTTGTGTCCCGTTTGTAATCTGAAGAGGATAACTTGCTCCTCTCTGTTCAGGCTATAGTCAGGGCCGAACTAGGGGGGGGGGGGGGGGGGGGTTACAGGGGATGCACTAACCCCATAATGCCAGACGCCAGGCGGAGCAGCCACTAGATTGCCAATTTTAAAGTCTTAGGTATGACCCGGCCTGGGTTCTAACCCACGACCTCCCGATCACGGGGCGGACGCCTTACCACTAGACCAACCGTGTATGTGCGGATGAGTGTGTGTTTTGTGTGTATGAGATTTGTGTGAGTCAATGTGTGTGTGTGTGTGTCTGTGGGTGTGTGTATGTGTGTGTGTGTATGTGTGTCTGTGGGTGTGTGCGTGCGTACATGCGTGCGTACATGTGTGTGTGTGGGTGTGTGGTGTGTGTCTGTTTGTATAAGAGAGAAAGAGAGAGAGAGAGAGTGGGTGGGTGGGTGTGTGTTTGTGCGTGTGCGTAAGTGTATGTGTGTTTGTTTGTAAAGGTGTGTATGTCCGTCTGTCTATATGTGCGTATGGGGGGGTGTTTTGTGTGTATGAAGTGTGTGTGAGAGAGTGAGTGAGTGAGTGTGTATGTGTGTACGTGTGTAACTTGGGGTATGTGTGTGTGTGTGTGTGTGTGTGTTCGTGTGTGTGTGTGTTTGAGGGAGAGAGAGAGAGAGAGAGAGAGAGAGAGAGAGAGAGAGAGAGAGAGAGAGAAAGAAAGAGAGAGAGAGAGAGAGAGAGAGAGAGAGAGGTTTGTCTTTCGCTGGGGTATGCAGTGCCTTGGCGTTGCAATTTGTGACCCTCCACCACGGAATGAGTCGCATGTCACCTTTGCATGATTTTCATATTTTTACATTTTCATAAAGAGTTGTTTATGCTCTATCCAGTGGTGAAAACCGTTTTAGAAAAGAGCGAAAACTGTTTGAGTTATAAGCCTGTGACTAAGGTGACCCTCACAGTGTTACCAGACACTCCCCGGACTTATATTTAAGCCTAGCGCAGAACCGCGCGAGATGACATGCGACTCATTTCGTGGTGGAAGGTCACATTTACTTAAGGCTGGAGTACACTTTGGAGGCCCAATTTCAAAGTGATTAGGTAGTTTTAAAAGTTACTTTTTCTGTTAGTTCAATGTTTGCTTTATCAGGAAAATACAAAATATAAAGGGCTTAACGCGCAAAATTTTAAGATAACGACTGAAGTTTAAGCATAGGTATCAGATTTTTTCACGCAAACACTACTGAATAAGTTGCAATATTGTATTGTGAAAATGTAAACAAAATAACAATCAGATGATCACAAACTGAAGAAGAGAAATAGGGAAGCAAAATAGAACATTAAACATAGTGATTTTACTTGTGAATTCGAAAAAAAATCTTTTTGTATCCATTTTGAAGCTCAATTTGAAGCATGTAACACCAACAAACATTGATTAAAAGTGTTAAAGTGATTACAGTGTTCAGAAATAGTGTTAGATACCAAGTTGAGTTATCCCTCTTTACCAATTTAAAAAAAAATACACCTTAACGCGCAAAATTTTGAACTGTGATGCTTTTACTACCCCCACCCCCTTCCCATTTTTCAGAAAAGAGTGCATATTATCTTCCAAATAGAAAAGCAGGGTAGTCAGATGATCAAAAAATTCAGAACAGAAAGAGGGAAGCAAAATAGAACATCCAACATAATGATTTAACTTGTGAATTATGAGAAAACTATTTTTTTTACCCATTTTTGAAGCTTAATTTGAAACTTGGAACACAGACAAACATAAATTAAAAGTGTTAAAGTGATTACAGTGTTCAGAAATAGTGTTAGATACCAAGTTGAGTTATCCCTCTTTACCAATTTAAAAAAAAATACACCTCTTAACGCGCAAAATTTTGAACTGTGATGCTTTTACTACCCCCACCCCCTTCCCATTTTTCAGAAAAGAGTGCATATTATCTTCCAAATAGAAAAGCAGGGTAGTCAAATGATCAAAAACTTAAGAACAGAAAGAGGGAAGCAAAATAGAACATCCAACATAATGATTTAACTTGTGAATTATGAGAAAACTATTTTTTTTACCCATTTTTGAAGCTTAATTTGAAACTTGGAACACAAAAAAACATAAATTAAAAGTGTTAAAGTGATTACAGTGTTCAGAAATAGTGTTAGATACCAAGTTGAGTTATCCCTCTTTACCACTGTTAAAAGAAATACACCTCTTGTCGCGCAAAATCTTGAACTGTGATACTTTTACTTCCCCCACCCCCTACCCATTTTTTCAGAAAAGAGTGCATATTATCTACCAAATAGAAAAGCAGGGTAGTCAGATGATCAAAAACTTAAGAACAGAAATAGGGAAGCAAAATAGAACATCCAACATAGTGATTTAACTGGTGATTTCTGAAAAAAACCCACTTTTTTACTCATTTTATTAGCTGAATTTAAAGCTTGGAAGACAGAGAAAAAAAATGAAAGTGCAAAAGTGGTTACAGTGTTCAGAAATAGTGTTTGGTACCAAGTTGAGTTATCCCTCTTCATCACAGTTAAAAGAAACACACCTCTTATCGCGCAAAATCTTGAACTGTGATGCTTTTACTACACCCACCCCCTACCCATTTTTCAGAAAAGAGTGCATATTATCTTCCAAATAGAAAAGCAGGGTAGTCAAATGATCAAAAACTTAAGAACAGAAAGAGGGAAGCAAAATAGAACATCCAACATAATGATTTAACTTGTGAATTATGAGAAAACTATTTTTTTTACCCATTTTTGAAGAAACTTGGAGCACAGACAAACATAATTTAAAAGTGTTAAAGTGATTACAGTGTTCAGAAATAGTGTTAGATACCAAGTTGAGTTATCCCTCTTCATCACAGTTAAAAGAAACACACCTCTTGTCGCGCAAAATCTTGAACTGTGATACTTGAACTGCGAAGCGCCTAGCTTGCTAGGGGGGTCCGGGGGCATGCCCCCCCCGGAAAATTTTGTACAAAAAGGATGCAAAATGGTGCAATCTGGTGCATTCTGAGGATGATCATTACCAGTTTCAGGCAGCAGATTTTGTCACTGATTATTACCCCAAAAATTGAAACTCAATGTAAAATAAAGAAATGCATACCTCATTCAATATTTTTATTTTTTGGCTGGGGGGGGGGGGGGGGTCCAGAAACCCTAGAACCCACCCCCCCCCCCTCGTTGTGGGGGTCAGGGGGCAAAGCCCCCTGAAGCTGATGTGTAGGTCATATTCTGAGATAGGAAAATGGTCGCTCCTTGCATGAAACGGCATAAAATAAGCAATAATAAAAAAAAAAATTAAATAAGTAAGGTACATGTTTAGGCTAGGGCCGGGGGGGTTGCGCAACCCCCATAACCCCCCCGGTAGTCCGGCCCTGCATATATTCTCTTCCAATTAGAAAAATAAGTAAAAGCAACTGGACATTTTTAAAATACATCTTTTCTGTCAGTCCAAGGATTGCTTAGTCCATTAAAAACAAACAGACTAGGATTTAACACACCCATTTTCAGTGCCGTAGCACAGCTCATAAAAGTGGTCCGGCCATAAAAAAAATAAAAAGGTACGGTCCCTGGCCATTATGTTCTCCTCAACTATTAGTGACAATTTCTCGCTTAACGCTGTCATTGTGCGATCTAAGTCACGACCCCTCCTTCCTCCTAACACAGCGCTGAAGCTTATGAAGACGATTTTTTTTTTTGGCCGGAGTGGCCGGTAGGGCTGCTACGGCCCTGATTTTAAGAAAAAGTTAACATGATCTTCTTCTTCTTCTTGGCGTTCGCAGAGGTTACACAATCAGTCCAGCACTGGTGATAAATGTTGTCGTTTTCTCCAACTCCTGTCGACTGCCGTATAGTTTGGTCTGCAAGGGAGTTGGTGACGGCCACACTTCTTTTCGTTCCTCATCTAGTAAGGGACATCGCTGTAAGATGTGTTCCGCTGTTTGGTCCTCTTGACCGCAGGCACAGGTTGGTGATGGCGCCAGCTTGAACTTTCGGTTCATGTGAGCATTGAGCCTGTTGTGGCCAGTACGCAGCCTGATGAGGTTGACTTGCTGCTCTCTGGACATTGTGTGGTAGTCATCTCTGTTTGTCCTTGGCCTCATCAATGCCTTGATGATTGTCTTCTGCTCACTAAAGCTGACACTGTTTTCAGGTTGGTCTTCCACGGCTCCTTCTTTTGCCAGCTCATCTGCCCTTTCATTTCCTGGTATCCCACAGTGTGCTGGTATCCACTGGAGGACAACTCTTCTGGTTTGTCTGACTATCTGTAATGCTTTGGCCAGCTGTGGGAGTTTGTCGTTCTCTAGGGCCTGAAGGACTGAAAGGGCGTCCGAGAGGAAGACAACTTGAAAGCAAGGGTCTGCGGAGTCCTGAACGAAGGAGGCGGCCTGCATGAGAGCTTCTGCTTCTGCTTTATAGTTTGTGCAGTGTTTGCCAGTGGCAACGCTGGATGTAGCTGTATGTCCCCCAGGGAACTGGATGAGAATGCCTGCACCTCCATTGAGCACGGCGTTAGTTGCTGATCCATCGGTGTATACATGGATCCACGCCTCTTTTGGGTACTGTTCGTCGATCAGGGCCAAGGTGAGTGCCTGTCGAGCTGTGTCATTCTGATCTTCTCCTGAGGTAACATGTGGAACACTGGTGCAGATCTGGATGCCTGGTTTCTCTGTTGCCTTGGGGGTTTCCTCTTCTTCTTGAGTCAGAGGTAGAGTGTTCTGTGGAAGGACTTCCCTGTACTGTCGAGAAAGTCTCTTGCTCTCGTGTACAAAACTGCTCCGTTTAAGCCGGTTCTTGGTGAGGTTGCTCAGTCTGTGCTTCATGGGGTGGTCGGGTAGGCACTTGAGCTTCTCGGCCTGTACCATAGTCTTGGCTTCTCTTCTCTGACAGAGGGGTTGGATGGTGGTAAGCTTCTCCATTTCCTTGATGGGCGTGGATTTCATTGCACCGGTGATGAGTCGGAGGGCCTGGTTTTGCACACGGTCAAGGGTCTGCAGGTTTGTCTTGGCTGAGGTTGACCACGCTGTGGAGCCGTACTCGAGGTGGGGTCTGATTGTTCCCTGGTATACTGTCTTCAGTATCTTCTCGTTCGCTCCCCAGGTGGTACCTGCCAGCTTCCTGAGTATGGCTAGCTTGCGCCGGGCCTTCGTCTCTGCCTGTGCAATGTGTGGTTTCCAGGTCTGCCGTCTATCAAAGGTGACACCAAGGTACGTTGCTTCTTCATCCTCTCTCAGAGGAGTTCCACCAAGCCTAATGGTTCCGGCTTTCTGCTTTGGCGACAGTGTGAATAGGGTGGTGGAGGATTTCTCCTTGTTGATGGAGACGCACCAATCTTCTGCCCATGCGTTCAGCCTATCTGCCGCTTGCTGCATTCTGTAGGTGGCAGTACTTGCGTGCTCCTCCTTGCACCAGATCACAAGGTCGTCTGCGTAGAGAGCAGCTTTGATCCCCTTGGGCATCTCAGACACCAGATCGTCGATGAAGAGAAGGAAGAGTGTGGGGGAGAGGACTCCGCCCTGAGGGACGCCATGACGAAGGAGGAACTTCTTGCTTTTGGTCTGGTCGACGTTAACTCTTGCCCTGCGGTTATAGAGGTAAGAGCGAATCCACTGGTACATGTTGCTGGACACGCCTTTCCTCAGCAGTTTTACAAGGAGTCCATCTTTCCAGACCTTGTCAAAGGCCTTCTGAAGATCTATCCAGGTGACGAAGACCAGCTTCTGTTCCTGAAAGGCATCTTCAACTTCTTGCGCCAGGTAAGTGACCTGATCTTCAGTGCTCCGGAACTGTCGGAATCCAGCTTGTTCAGGGGCGAGGAGGTTCCTGGATTCCAGGTACCACCTGAGGCGCTCGTTCACAATTCTCTCCAGGGTCTTCACAACACAGCTGGTGAGGCTGATTGGGCGATAGCTGGTGGCCTTCTTTGGATCCTTCCCTTTTTTTAAGATGGGGATCATGATCGCTTCTCGCCAGAGTTGTGGTAGCGATCCTTCTTGCCAGCTGCTGTTGAAGACCTCGAGTAGCTTGTTCTCTGCTGCACTACCAAGGTGGGTTAGCATCTCGTTGGTGATGCCGTCTGGGCCAGGGGACTTCTTCGCCTTTGACTTTTTCAGAGCTGAGTGCAGCTCGTGGAGTGTGAGTGGTTGACTCATGGCGTCCACTGTCGACTGTCTGGCAGGTCTCTCTCTTTTCTCTCTTCTTGCTTCTCTCTGTTTCTCGGGGCTAACATGGAGGTTGCTCTCAGCTGCATAGCTTTCAGCAAATTGGTTGGCAGCATGCTTTCCAGTTAGCACCTTCCCGTTCTCTTCTAATGTGATCTTTCCTCTGCTGGTGTTCTCATCATTCAACTGCTTGGTGAGCCTCCAGAGCTTTCTGCCATCCTTCTCAAGGTTCAGAGAGCTTGTTTTCTCTTGCCAGCTTCTCCGTCTTGCCTGTAGCTTCTTTTTGAGAAATTTGGCTTTGGCTTCCTGGAGGCGGATGTTGTTGTTTTGTGACGGGTTGACTTCTGCTTCCCTTCTGGCGTCTGCCAGATCATCATCCAGTTCCTGCAATTCATTGCTCCAGTAGGGCTTATAGTCTCTCCTGGCACCCCTGGGAATGGACTCACGCGCTGCTCTGAGGATGCTCATGTTGAAGTCCTTCGCCACCATATTGATGTCTCGACCCTCGACTCTGATGTCTCTGGTGAGTTCGCTGGTGCGGTGTCTAAAGAGGAACCAGTTCGCTCTTTTGTAGTTCCACCGTGGGAAGGAAGCTTCAGTGCAGGACTCCATGCCCAGGGTCAAAAAGACTGGCCGATGGTCACTTCCACCTAGCTGTTCTCCGACCTCTCTGCTGGTTAGCTGGTGCATGTCTTCCGTGCAGAAGGCTAGGTCAGGAGTTGATGTAGTGTGCCATCTTCTGGAGTAGAATGTAGGGCAGTCAAAGGGACTGTTCAAAAGGATGAGACCTTTGTCGTCCTGCCAGTTCTCCACCTCTTCTCCTCTCCGATCCAGGTGGTCATATCCCCAACTCTGTGAATGACTGTTGAAGTCACCCACCACAATGAAGTTGGAGGCCTTTGCGGGGATCGTGTCAAGGGCGAGGTGTCTATCATTGGGGCAGTAGAAGTTGACAAGATGGAATTCTGATGTCTTCGTCTGGATTCGAATCACCTGATATTCGGAGTCCTCCATGTGCGTTTCTATCAAACAGGCATTGATGTTGTTCCTGATGAGGGTCAGGATTCCTCCTTTGCTTCGGTCTGTTCTGTCGGACCTAAGACATTGGTAGCCTCTCACTTTGAAGGACTTTTGGGGTGTCAGGTGCGTCTCCTGAATACAGCAGATGTTGATGTTCTTCTCATGCAGGATATGCTCCAACTCTGTCTTCTTGTTCAGGATACTTTCTGCGTTCCAGTGCATGACCTGAAAAGGTCGCTGCTGACTGGGTTTCTTCCTGGTTGTGGTGGTGCCAGTCACTTTCCTCCCGCGTCCCCTGGCGTGACAAGACGGACGGGAGGGACCTCCAGTAGTTGGGGCTGGGTCCCTTTGAGGCATGGGACCCGACGCTGCTCCACCCTGGGGGGTCCTCAATGGGCGAGCGCCATTTTCATCTGTGCTGGTTGATTGTGTCATCATTTGCGTAAGTGCGTGTACCCGTGGTTTGTTAGAATGCGCCGTGCGGCCCGGGTCCTCCGTCTTCAGCATTCGGGGTTTTCTGTCGGGGTTACCTCACCCTTAGCTCATGGCCCGTACGTCCTACCCTGAGAGCACAGGGGGGAGGATTTTCCGGGATCCCACCCGGAGCCAGTTTGGTCCGCGGCCGCAAGCGGCTGATCTCCATATCTGAAGACCGTTCCCCTATCCGCCACCCGGGGACGCGCTGGGTTGGGGGTGGTCGCCCCACTGAAAATCCCACACTGGGTTAAGAAAGATCAGCCTGTCCCAGGTTAACATGATAATTGATATATCAGACTTTTTTATGCAATTACTACTGAAGATTCCAGACCAGGTAAAACAATCATTTTATATCCTTTGTCACATTTGTTTGTTTTTTATAAATCTATCTATAGCGAGTCTTGTCTCTTTGTGTCATTTAGTTATTTTCAAGAATTCTATCCTGGCAACAACAACAACAAAAAAACCACCTACCTACCTACCCTATTTTTTGTAGCAAACAGACAATTTATTTGTTTTGGCCTAAAGATCTTGAAACATTTTTTTTAAGGCCAAAAAAAAAAAATTGTCTGTTTAGGGTAACATGACCAAAAAAAGTAGGGTCGGTAGGTAGGTAAAGTTTTTTTTTTGTTTTTTTTGTTTTGTTTGTAAATGCTATGTTGGCTGAACATTCACTTCTTATATTTGATGAATACATGTTTCAAAACTAACGTATAAATAAAACAGAGAGAAAGGGAGAGAAAGAAACGCCAAATGTCTCTTTTTAGCATTTTTACCTCTTTTTTTTTCTTTTTTTTTTTTGAAATCAAAAAAAAGTTTTTGGGTCGGCGCCAAATCGATAGGGTCGGTCGGGTTACCCTAAACAGACAATTTTTTTTTTTTGGCCTAATAGAGAAATAACAAGTACAGCCATTAGCTGTGTCACTCGAATTTCTTTGTCAGGCTGAAACTTAGCTGTTGCGTTGGTGTCGGCTGTGTGTATCTGGGTCCAAAGCAACTTTCACATTCTCATCTACACACTCACGTTACACAAGTATACAATACTAACAAAAATACGGTGGGTGTAATAGGCGCCCCCATTTTTTGAGCAAACGCCACCCAAGGCCGCTTTGGACGGGTAGAAATTCTGTAGTTTCCAAGTCTATTTGTGTGTGGTTATCCAACACTATGGATAAAGCTCGCGTAAGAAGATTACGTCACGGTCAAAAGTCTTTGACGTCAATAATGCATCATGACGTCATGCCTCCCTGTAGTCTTTTTCTCTCGTGCGGTGTGTGTGTGTGTGTGTGTTCATTTTGTGCACATGTGTTAGTGTTAGTGTGTGTGTGTTTGTGTGTGTGTATGTGTGTGCGCGTGCATGAGTCTGTACTCGTGTGTGTGTGTGTGTGTGTGTGTGTGTGTAAGAAAGACTGAGAGAGAGGGAGAAAGTGTGTGTGTGTGTGTGTGAATGTGTGTGTGTGCATGAGTTTGTGTGTATGTTTGTGTGTGTATGAGTGTGTATATGTGTTTGTTTGTAAAGGTGTGTGTGTTCGTCTGTCTATGTGCGTATTTGTTTGTTTGTTTGCTTAACGCCCAGCCGACCACGAAGGGCCATAATTATCAGGGCGGTGCTGCTTTGAGATATAACGTGCGCCACACACAAGGCAGAAGTCGCAACACAGGCTTCATGTCTCACCCAGTCACATTATTCTGACACCGGACCAACCAGTCCTAGCACTAACCCCATAATGCCAGACGCCAGGCGGAGCAGCCACTAGATTGCCAATTTTAAAGTCTTAGGTATGACCCGGCCGGGGTTCGAACCCACGACCTCCCGATCACGGGGCGGACGCCTTACCACTAGGCCAACCGTGCCGGTAGTGTATGGGAGATAATGATGGTAAGGGTAACACAGAAAGAGAGAATGGTTGAACGAAACAACGCGAAAGAGTAAATCGTATGAAAACAGAGATTTATTTAAAGACTGGAGTACATGCATGAATTTAAAACAGTATTTGCCAACACTTTTGAAGGAAGTGGATTTAACAGCTGCAAATCGTAATAACTATATGGTGATCAGAAAATGTGAATCATAATTTGAAAGCACGATTATAGCCACTTAATGTAAAAGAGATGCAAATTATACGGTAAACAAGCTGTCGGTATCTCTTTTTTTAGCCCCTAAAAAATCGCCAGTGTTAACTTGGACGAACAAGAGTGTACAAATCCGTTCTTGAAGCATTTTGAAATCCAAATATTTTTCTTAAAACAAAGCCATGCTGTTTTGCCTTCTTTCATGAGAAAAAGCGGCACCTGACAAAAAGGAAACTTTCTGTTGTAGACAACCACCTTTGAGTGTACGAAATGAAATCCCGCTGTGTTAGTTCCAACTACAGGTATGTCAATGTGATTTCAACACCAAAGTCAAAGTTATTTGTCAAAATGCCATTTTCGCGAGGAAAATGTGCACGTCTTATAATGAAGAGAACGATATGTATCTTATCTTGTTTGTTCGACTTGGCTAATTCTTATGGGAAAACATAGGAAAACACATGTACAGGTGCAAAACCCAAAATACCTATCTTCCCAGGAAATGATTTGTAATGAGAGAAGAGAAAGTATTTCATTCTTGAAATGCCCAAAAGTCCGTCTCTTTTCAGATTTAGTCGCTTTAATTTTGTTTCTATTCCGATAGTGGAGATAGATATTCTGGAGCCGTGTGCTAGGACGTGTTAACACTGCGAGTATGACGACCGTCTGGTCAGATATCCTGGTGATAAAGAGTTTGTCCCTTGGTTTGTCATTCATACAAATCCTCCGTTCTTGGTTGTTGGTTTGCCATTAACACAAATCCTCCCTTCTTATTGGTTGGTTTGCCATTCATACAAATCCTCCCTTCTTCTTATTGGTTGGTTCGCCATTAACACAAATCCTCCCTTCTTATTGGTTGGTTTGCCATTCATACAAATCTTTCCTTCGTATTGGTTGGTTTGCCATTCATACAAATCCTCCCTTCTACTTATTGGTTGGTTCGCCATTAACACAAATCCTCCCTTCTTATTGGTTGGTTTGCCATTCATACAAATCCTCCGTTCTTGGTTGTTGGTTTGCCATTTATACCAATCCTCCTTTTTTCCCCGTGGTTGTACCACTTCTAAGGTCGGGCCGTTTGCTTTACTATCGAGGTTAATTTCCGTATGCATAGGACATGACTATGTCCGCCCCATCCTCTGGGCATATGTTCATCTCGGGATAGGGGTTCTTATTGTATGTCTCGTGTCTAGTTAGGAATCAAGTAGCTTCTTCTTCCTTATTCTTGGTTGTATCCAAGCAGAAGCTCATCTCAGATTGAATGCAGTTTCTTGGATTTGAGCAGTCTATAGCTTTACAGGTAAGAAATCGTGGTATGTGTTGACAACTAGAGTAGCTCAGCTGGCTCTCTCTGCATGGCATGTACGTCTCTTAGTCTTTGAGTCTAACATATTCAAGTTTGAGCTAGCCATTTCTTCTTTTTGGATAATCAAGGTTGAATACGGTAATGTTAAAAAAACAACACAATAAAGCAGGAAGGGTTGGGGAAGATATGTGGGCTACTGTTCATTTGTTCCGGAGGGATAAGCAGTCCTGGTATATATTTCATGACAGAGCTAAAGCAAAACCAGTGCGTGCTTATTATATTTTATTTTGTAAACGAACAGTCTTTTCTTCTGTAAAACGTACCTTTGTTGACAATTCCTGAAACCACACATAGGTGTGTCTCTCTTCTTCTGATTAACCATTTACCAAGTCGTGAAAAGCACACCCATTGGGGTCCACGTTACAGTTTATCACCTCGTCATAAGACCAATATTCTGGTGCTAACCTGAGGAGAGTCACGTACTCCAGGTTACAGTCACAACATTCACGGGCTTGCAGCCCCTTAAACATATAAAAAATGTCCCCAAATAATGAGACATTAATTTGTCTACTTTGCGTGTTTCTATGATTGATCTAATTTTAGAAAAACTGTCAAATCAAATGCATTGCTACAATAAAGGTTTAGCTTGCATATATGCAGCATGAAAAGAGAATGCAAAGTACAAATAAATGTTAAAATGTGACCCTCCACCACGAAATGAGTCGCATGTCACCTCGCGCGGTTTTGCGCTAGGCTTAATATAAGTCCGGAGGGTGTCTGGTAACAGCGTGAGGATCACCTTAGTCACAGGCTTATAACTCAAACAGTTTTCGCTCTTTTCTAAAACGGGTTTCACCACTGGATAGAGCAAAAAAAACTTTTTAGGAAAATGTAAAAATATGAAAATCATGCCGTGGTGGAGGGTCACAAATGCGTTATATACATTTTATGACATTTTCAAACAATCACTGCTCTAATACAAAAAGTAAGTAAAACGTGAAATAGCTTTGTTGGTGCAGAATATCTTTCTAGCGAATTTGATAACGAAAAACTTCGGCCAGTTCAAGAGTTTGGCCTTTACCATTTTTATGGTAAATACACAATTATGCAAATAAATATTCTAAATTATGAGAATATTTCCTTTTGTGGGGATATGCCTGATCAAAATACCACATTAGAAAGAAAAATCATTCATAAATCTTCCTCATTATTATACTTGTGATTTTAAATTTGTAATAAAAAAAATTGGTGTTAGGCAAGTGTAGGAAAGGCCACAACGAAGATTGAAACGATAAACAATTTTTTTATTTACAAGAATGTGTATACAGTTTAACGAAAACGAAAAATAAAATGTATAATATATGAAGAGTAACAGATATAGAAAAAAAATGACTAAAAAGACATATCTCTATAAAAATTTATATATGCACAATACTTTTTTCAACAGACAACAAAGTTAGATTGTACATATAATATATATTTACGTGACAGACATCACATAGGGAGAAACAAAACGACACAAAGGTAAGAAAAACATGGCATGTAGTGTAAGTTGTACAAATTTGGTCCGCACAGCAAAACAGACATATTGTATACCACGTTCATGTACATAGTACCAAATAACGTGATAGGCACAAGCGAGGCATACTGATTTATTCCGTTTTACTTAGAATAATATGAATGTGTGTTTTCTTTTGACAGGCGAGAACACAGACTTTAAAACAAAACGTCATTACCATCAGCAAAGAGCTGTTTTCTGTCTGGTTCTGAAGCTAAATTACACTATTTATGCAGTTTCATGCGAATTATCCAAAGCATTATCAGCACCACAAATGTTCTCTTTGTCTTTTGAATAAAACTTCCATCAAGGAAACTAGAAATGAAGTCGTCCACGCGTTTTTTTCAGGAATGTATAGATCTTGCGGAGGTAAAACGTCGAAGTTGTTGGTGGACGTTTGCAGACGGATGTTGGAACTGAGGAACTGATTAACTGTCAATAGCGCGGTACAGACAGCAGGCGAAGACCACGGCCAGGATCTGAAAACACAGCGGTAGAAAAAGGGGTTAACACCTCCATTTTTACCCAAACACCCACCCACACACACACACACACACACACACACACACACACACACACACACACACACACACACACACACACACACACAAACACACAATCGCGCGCGCACACAACAAATATGTCTGCAAACTATGAATTTTTAAAGAACACATTTAAGAGTGCCAAATATCTAACACGGAAGAGTGAACATATGAGTAAATAAATAAATATATACATTAAATTAATGATAAATACATAAATAAATGAATAAACAAGAAAATAAACAAACCATAAGTATATGATAAATAAATAAATAAATTAATACAACTTGGTCAGCACATAAATTGCATGGCTACAGCAGTGTCACTTTGGTCATAGAATTCGAAATAAGGTATAAGTTTAGCAACTGTTTGGTTAAGCTTATTACGAAAGAAACTGATAGCCAAATCTTAACAAAACAACTTTGATAATCATGCTGAATCGATATCGGGTGACCCCCTGGGTTTTCGAGACAAATAAACAACAAGCAACTACTTCATCAGTAATCAAGTCAGATTTTGACAGAACACGTACAAGGTTAACCAGTCGGGTATTAGGATGACAAATCTTGTTACACTTTCCTCAAATAGTACACATATAAAAGACCATATAAAGGTTCCCCCAACTTTCGTCTTGTTATATAAGCAGTGCTACAGAGTCCACTCTGAAATCGCTACCTTAGGTACGGCAAAAGTAACACGTTTAAGACATTTGTGGCAATGTATCAACGAGTCATGCTGTTTCAAGGACTTTGATTTCTCTTGATATAATCCTTTATACTGAAAATAACACGAACACGAAGAAGAAGAAGAAGAAGAAGAAGAAAAGAAGAAGAAGAAAAAGAGAAAAGAAGAAAGAAGAAGAAGAAAGAAGAAAGAATTAGAAGAAAGAAGAAGAAGAACAACAACAACAAGAAGAACAAGAACAACAACAACAACAACAACAACACCAACAACAACAACAACTAATAAATCCGAGAACACGCTGAGCAAATTCAAACTCTCCACTAAAAAGGAACAAAAACAAGACACACGCCTATCTACACAATCACCACCTTCACAATCACCACGAAAGGTTCAGTAACATTTTGTGTGACAGCCCTTGCGTGTCAGTATCCACAATATTCATAATTAATCATTGATGTTGAAGACTGCATCATTATTATTGCATTAAGACACGATCATAGCAAGGAGTTGTCGCAGCAAAATGTGTCCATACGGTAGAATTACGCAGTGTATTTGGATATAAAAAAAACCACACGTGAAGGCGGTCCTTCATTTAGCGTGTAGTCGACTTCGCGAAGACTTCTGCGGGCAGCTTTACGAAGTATACTTCGCGTAGTCGACATCGCCCATTTCAGCACAGGCTTTAAGTAAACATTCTGACACTGAAAAGGAAAAAGTCCAGTCCTTGTTTAATATGCGTGTTGCTCCGACGAAACAACGACAAATGTGACCCTCCACCACGGAATGAGTCGCATGTCACCTTTGCATGATTTTCATATTTTTACATTTTCCTAAAGAGTTTTTTATGCTCTATCCAGTGGTGAAAACCGTTTTAGAAAAGAGCTAAAACTGTTTGAGTTATAAGCCTGTGACTAAGGTGACCCTCACACTGTTAACAGACACTCCCCGGACTTGTATTAAGCCTAGCGCAGAACCGCGCGAGGTGACATGCGACTCATTTCGTGGTGGAGGGTCACAAATTGGAAATAAAAGAAATACGACCATCTGCAAGAAGAAGAATAAACACGGAATTACCCACTACTACCGAAACAAAACTAGTGGTTCATTCCTTCTTCACAGCGTTAATGTAACTTCCAAACCAAACGAACACAAAAGGAAAGTGACTTTGAAAGCAACAGCCCGACCCAAAACTGTGAGAGAGTGGAACTTGAACATGCAACAAAGTCCTTTCCATGTTTGAAAAGAAGCGCTAAAATGAATCGAGTCCTACTCGCTAAAAACAGATCGTCATGCAGAGGAATGACACATGCAGCGCCCAGCGACAGCAACATTTAATAATCATCTTTAACTTTGAAAACACTTCGTTGAAAGGTACACGTACTCCTCCTCATGTTGACATTATACATATCTGTCCAGGCTGTGCGTGTGATAAAAGCATCCATTTACTTGAATAAATGTGACCCTCCACCACGGGACGAGTCGCACAGTCCCCCCGGACCGCATGAGTTACCACAGTCCCCCCAGACTTATATTAAGCCTAGCGCAGAACCGCGCGAGGTGACATGCGACTCATTTCGTGGTGGAGAGTTACAAATAATAATAATGATCAATAAAAAATAAATTAAAAAAATACAGTATACTAATAATTATAATAATAATAAAATACAGCCTGGACGATTGTCGCGAAGTTGGATTAGTTAGTTGAAAATGTATGCCAGAAGTCAAATTAAAAAAAAAATAATTCTCGC
>NC_090255.1:41196833-41215039 GCF_037325665.1 Littorina saxatilis
GCAAAGGAAAGACAGATAGAGAGAGAGGTAAGGAGGGAGGGAGAGAGAGATGGAGCAAAGAAGGGAGGGAGAGAGAGAGTTACGGAGGAAGGAAGAGAGAGAGAGACAGCAAAGGAGGGAGGGAGAGAGAGAGGTAAGGAGGGAGGGAGAGAGAGAGGGAGCAAAGGAGGGAGGAAGAGAGAGAGGTACGGAGGGAGGGAGAGAGAGACAGACAGACAGACAGACAGACAGACAGACAGACAGACAGACAGACAGACAGTTTTCACGCAAAAATGTTGTAAGGGTTGTGGCGTGGTGGAAAGGCGTTTGCCTCCGAAGCCGGTTTTTCTTCACTACGCAGAAGACAGAAACTGCAGAGCCGCTCTTCACTAAACTTTAAGTCTCTGTCTGACTGTTTGTAAACCAAATGTGGCTCTGATTGTATAACTTTTAACATCATTGGGATGAAATAAACACTCGATTTTATCGTCCCATCCCCCCAGATTACGTATGTGGACCCCACTTATACCAAGGTGATACAAAGTACTCAATTTTATCCAATCTTAACAGATATTTTTAAATATCTTATCAACCCCACTCCCGTCATCCTTCTGTTTTTAATCAGCTCCCGATTTATTTTTAAATTTTTTAAATTTTTTTTTAACTATCGTATAAACCAATAATAAGCAATTTAGACCTTAATTTAAGCCCCTTAATTTTCGTTCGTTCGGTGTTTTTTTTCCTATAACCCAGATCATGTTCTTAAAAGGCTAACAATACATGCCTATAGGACATGAATATATTTTGTCTGGTCGTAAGGAGTTTGAGATGAAAAGTGTTGTTTGACGCCAGCGCGGTAAAACCAGTATAGACATGTTCCTGGGTGTTACGATGACATCAGAGTTTAAACTGTTCTTTTTCTAAATTATTGTGGTTATCATTCTTAATTAGCGAGCCAATCCATCAGAGAAAAATGAAAAAAAAAGTCATTTTCTCATGTCTCAAGGGAAAACCAGTGCCTTGCCTGTCTAAAATCACCTCCCGTTTGAGGAATTTTGCAGCCAGCGCAGTTACTTACAAGATATATTAACGTCCTACAGGCATAGATTGTTGGCCTCGGACAGGACTGGGGTAATATGATAAAAAAAAAATAGAGGAGGAAAAGAAAAGGGCAAGATCAAGCAAGCCCGACCGTGATAGGATCCAGGACCCACTCTCCATGAGTACGGGAGGGGGGGGGGGGGGGGGGCAATAAGAGATATATGTTAAGGTCCTTGTAAGAGGAGTATTAATAATATTTCCTTTATATACGTTGACTTCCTAAGGGAAGGACCATTAAAAACATGGACTTTAATTCAATTATAGTTTCGTTAAAAAATGATAAAACTCGGGACCACCTGTTAAAAGGTTTAAAAGTGACAACATTGTAAGAAAAAATATAAAGAACATGCGCAAACACGTAATACTGACCTATAGGGAAGTAAAATTGAGAGAAAACAGCTATCCTCTCGTTAATGTAATCATGTTTTAATGTAGAGACCAAAAAGCAATGTACTCACGTTAAAATGACGAACACGGAACGAATAACAGCGACGTTTCGACCTAAGGGTCTTCTTCAGGCACAAAAACACAAAAATACACACACAAAAAAGAAGAAAGACGATAGAACAAATGAAGAGAAGAATAACTGACAAAACAACTGCACTGCACAAACCAACAAATGACAAAGACAGTCTTTGTCATTTGTTGGTTTGTGCAGTGCAGTTGTTTTGTCAGTTATTCTTCTCTTCATTTGTTCTATCGTCTTTCTTCTTCTTTTTTGTGTGTGTATTTTTGTGTTTTTGTGCCTGAAGAAGACCCTTAGGTCGAAACGTCGCTGTTATTCGTTCCGTGTTCGTCATTTTAACGTGAGTACATTGCTTTTTGGTCTCTTTATTGTTCCCTCTCACGTGCAGTCGCCATTGTTTAATGCATGTTTTAATGTGTTTTGTATAATCCGGAAGCAGGAGTTTAAAACCTATATATATATTAAGGGAAAAGTCTGGGTTGTGGCACTCGATCACTAGGTGGGGCACTGCCCTTCGCTCCCTGTTACCCGAGTCCCAATCCTCGTGGTAAGGCGTCCGCCCCGTGATCGGGAGGTCGTGGGTTCGAACCCCGGCCGGGTCATACCTAAGACTTTAAAATTGGCAATCTAGTGGCTGCTCCGCCTGGCGTCTGGCATTATGGGGTTAGTGCTAGGACTGGTTGGTCAGGTGTCAGAATAATGTGACTCTGTGAGACATGAAGCCTGTGCTGCGACTTCTGTCTTGTGTGTGGCGCACGTTATATGTCAAAAGCAGCACCGCCCTGATATGGCCCTTCGTGGTCGGCTGGGCGTTAAGCAAACAAACAAACAAACCCGAGTGCCAACAACAATAGGATGAGCATCAGAAGTGAAGATAAAGAGGGAATTTTTTTTCTCTGCGCGCGCGCCAGCAAGCAGGATGTCTCAGAACTGAAGCGGTAATATTATGATCTAATTACAGGCGATGGGTTTATGGGTCACGTGATTATATATATGAAGTCTTCTATCGCGCACGTATCTCCAGACTCGGACTCAAGGCGCAGGGATCTATTTATGCCGTGTGAGATGGAATTTTCTTACACAATACATCATGCATTCACATCGACCAGCAGATCGCAGCCATTTCGGCGCATATCCTACTTTTCACGGCCTATTATTCCAAGTCACACGGGTATTTTGGTGGACATTGTTTTATCTATGCCTATACAATTTTGCCAGGAAAGACCCTTTTGTCAATCGTGGGATCTTTAACGTGCACACCCCAATGTAGTGTACACGAAGGGACCTCGGTTTTTCGTCTCATCCGAAAGACTAGCACTTGAACACACCACCTAGGTTAGGAAAGGGGGGAGAAAATTGCTAACGCCCTGACCCAGGGTCGAACTCGCAACCTCTCGCTTCCGAGCGCAAGTGCGTTACCACTCGGCCACCCAGTCCACGTGATGTGGGGGCGGAGCCAAACATTGGTTGATACTTACTGTGTTGACATTAGTTCATTGGCCCCGCCCCAACATCATATGACTTACTAATCCATGGGCTATCATTGGTTCATGTTTTTGGCGCTAAACTATCTGACAGGTAAAGAACTATTTTGATGTGACACGTTATTACTTGGTGCAAATACGCGCAGTGTTTAAAACCACTTGGCGGACAGAACTGTGCATTCTCACAATTCGACACTTACTACATCCATAATAACCACACCGTTGATCAATCGCTGAGAAATGGCACAAATGACAGTTGGGGAAAACATTCAGAAGTTGGAATGATCTTACCGAACGGCTGGCAGACTTTTCCAGAAAGAACGATTTGGTGTACGTGGTCAAATACAGTCGTGCTGTTCAACTTGCGAACAAGAATTCAAAACAGCCTTTTCCAGACGAACTGAAGTATGCATACGCAAAACTTGTGTGCAAGTACTCAGGAAAAGGACGACTCACAGGCCGAGGTGCGAAGAGGAGCAATGGGTAAGCGGATTAATATTTAGTTGCTATACTTCTTATGCGTCCTTGTCACAGTAACTCGTATGAATGTTTAATTTTAATATTATCATTATTTTTTTTTTTTAGGTATACAATGTTTCAACATTCATTCCAGTATCGACTGACATTTTAACGAGTGCGGAAAGTCTGTCTGTCTGTCTGTCTGTCTGTCTGTCTGTCTGTCTGTCTGTCTGTATGTCTGTCTGTCTGTCTGTCTTTCTGTTTGTCTGTCTCTCTCTCTCTCTCTCTCTCTCTCTCTCTCTCTCTCTCTCTCTCTCTCTCTCTCTCTCTCTCTCTCTCTCTCTGCGCGCACTTCTTCTTCTTCTTCTTTGTCGGACAGATTTTTCCCACAAATGACCAGGAAACCAGATTACGTAAGCCGTGTCAGCTGTACCCTTTGTAAAAGTCAGCGTAGCTCGAGAACGGCATTGAAGTATTTTCGGTGTTCTTTACCTTGCCCAGGAAGCAGCGCACACTCGAGTCAAGGACGTCGTAAAATGGCCCTCGGTCAAGTTTTCACCGAGAACCATGTTTTGATGTCCTTAACAATTATAAGGATAAGGATAAGATTTTATATAGTCCATGAGGGTAACCTCACAGAAATTCGGGCTGCTTTCTCCCTGGGGAAAGCGAGCTGCCATACAGTATACGGCGCTACCCAATTTTTATATTTAGTCAAGTTTTGACTAAATATTTTAACATCGAGGGGGAATCGAAACGAGGGTCGTGGTGTATGTGCGTGTGTCTGTGTGTCTGTGTGTCTGTGTGTCTGTGTAGAGCGATTCAGACTAAACTACTGGACCGATCTTTATGAAATTTGACATGAGAGTTCCTGGGTATGAAATCCCCATACGTTTTTTCATTTTTTTGATAAATGTCTTTGATGACGTCATATCCGGCTTTTCGTGAAAGTTGAGGCGGCACTGTCACGCCCTCATTTTTCAACCAAATTGGTTGAAATTTTAGTCAAGTAATCTTCGACGAAGCCCGGGGTTCGGTATTGCATTTCAGCTTGGTGGCTTAAAAATTAATTAATGACTTTGGTCATTAAAAATCTGAAAATTGTAAAAAAAAAATAAAAAATTAATAAAACGATCCAAATTTACGTTTATCTTATTCTCCATCATTTGCTGATTCCAAAAACATATAAATATGTTATATTCGGATTAAAAACAAGCTCTGAAAATTAAATATATAAAAATTATTATCAAAATTAAATTGTCCAAATCAATTTAAAAACACTTTTATCTTATTCCTTGTCGGTTCCTGATTCCAAAAACATATAGATATGATATGTTTGGATTAAAAACACGCTCAGAAAGTTAAAACAAAGAGAGGTACAGAAAAGCGTGCTATCCTTCTTAGCGCAACTACTACCCCGCTCTTCTTGTCAATTTCACTGCCTTTGCATTGAGCGGTGGACTGACGATGCTACGAGTATACGGTCTTGCTGAAAAATGGCATTGCGTTCAGTTTCATTCTGTGAGTTCGACAGCTACTTGACTAAATATTGTATTTTCGCCTTACGCGACTTGTTTTTCCTGCATGCGTGTATTCATGTTTCCAAGCCCTGAGACTTAATGCAGTGTGAGATGGAATTTTTTATACTTTATTCCAAGTCACACAGATAGTAACTTTTTATACTTTATTCCAAGTCACACAGATAGTAACTCGTATGAATGTTTAATTTTAATATTATTATTATTATTTTTTTTAGGTTTACAATGTTTCAACATTCATTCCAGTATCGACTGACATTTTAACGAGTGCGGAAAGTCTGTCTGTCTGTCTGTCTGTCTGTCTGTCTGTCTGTCTGTCTGTCTGTCTCTCTCTCTCTCTCTCTCTCTCTCTCTCTCTCTCTCTCTCTCTCTCTCTCTCTCTCTCTCTCTGCGCGCACTTCTTCTTCTTCTTCTTTGTCGGACAGATTTTTCCCACAAATGACCAGGAAACCAGATTACGTAAGCCGTGTCAGCTGTACCCTTTGTAAAAGTCAGCGTAGCTCGAGAACGGCATTTTCGGTGTTCTTTACCTTGCCCAGGAAGCAGCGCACACTCGAGTCAAGGACGTCGTAAAATGGCCCTCGGTCAAGTTTTCACCGAGAACCATGTTATGATGTCCTTAACAATTATAAGGATAAGGATAAGATTTTATATAGTCCTCACAGAAATTCACAGAGGAGCAATGCCGTATCCCAGTCTGCCTTACCCAATTTGCCGCATCCCAGCCTGCTGCTTTGTGTGTGTTAGTGCGTGTATTTGTGTTTGTGAGGCAGGGAAGGAGAGAGAGAGAGAGAGAGAGAGAGAGAGAGAGAGAGAAAAAAGAGAGAGAGAGAGAAAGACAGAGAGAGAGGGGGAGAGAGAGAGAGAGAGAGAGAGAGAAGGGGAGACATGGACATTTTTATCTATGCCTATACAATTTTGCCAGGAAAGACCCTTTTGTCAATCGTGGGATCTTTAACGTGCACACCCCCAATGTAGTGTACACGAAGGGACCTCGGTTTTTCGTCTCATCCGAAAGACTAGCACTTGAACCCACCACCTAGGTTAGGAAAGGGGGGAGAAAATTGCGGCCTGACCCAGGCCTGAACACGCAACCTCTCGCTTCCGAGCGCAAGTGCGTTACCACTCGGCCACCCGGCCGGCCACCCATGTGTTAGTCGGCTTAGAATATGCGCGCAGGTTTCAAAGTTTTGATCCATTCGATTATCTCAACAGACATCCTTTGATTGTAAAGTTGAATGCGGGCACATGATGGTTGAAAATACTTAACTTGAAAGTTTCCCGCTGTGGTAGATTTTTATGTTGGTTGTCACACAGGCAGCGACGGCTTTACTGGTCGGACCCAGTTGTGCGTTACCTCGCTTTTGCCTTTAATGACTGACTGACTGGCTGACTTTGGGGATTAACGTCCTCTTAGGTAACTAGGATCTATTTGGGAACATTTACTGTGATACTGTAAGAGGCAAGAAAAGAAAAGAAAAAAGTTTTTTTTTTAAATAGTGGATGGGGGGTAGATGGGGGGAGGGATGAGACCATGGAACTAGTTTTTAGAAGTTATGCAATAAAACATTTAAACATTGTAGGCTCAGACCACTTCGCCGTATTTAATCTTAGACACCGTACGTTATTAGACGCGAAAGTGCAATACTTAATGATCCGCTCAAAGCACTGTTGAAGCAACAATTTGTCTTTTGGTCGCAGATAAGGACATACTCTATCAAAACATGTGAATATACGTCTCAAGCATGACTAAACGCCCCGAAGGGCTCCGTCTAGTAACTCTATTTTTGATATCGTTTTTTAAATTTCAGCAATTTGCAATGAGGTCACCCATCATAAAATAAGGTTATTAATTATTTCCATACGCCATCTAAGTGAAACGGAGGCATTTTGTATCGCTGATTTTATTTACAAACTGCTCTTGCAGCGGATCATTTGATCGGAACTAAATAAGTACAGTGAAAATAGGTAAATAAATATATAGATGGATAAATCAGAAAACAAGATTGCAAAACATAAACACGTTCATAAAACATGTTAGTTTCCACTATTGCCGTAAACAAGTTCTCTGCAAAAACATTGAAAGTCAAATACTGTTTTCGCCTCTGTTTCTTCTTGTTGTTGATTTTTTACATTAATTTGAGTCAAGTCTTGTAGATTTTATCTTTGAAATATTTGCTTTGTGTTTCGTAACAGAATTAACTATGCTATTGTGTTGCTTAGTACTTGATGCATGAATTGGCGTCTCGCAGAATTAAACGCCGCTGAGGAAAGCCTGGCAACAGGTCGAAAAGTTGGGCTGCCACTTGAAATTCTTTGTTAGGCTTTTCTTTTCCTTGATTTTGTTGACATCTCTCTCTCTCTCTTTCTCTGTGTATGTGTGTCTCTCTCTCTCTCTCTCTCTCTCTCTCTCTCTCTCTCTCTCTCTCTCTCTCTCTCTTTCTCTCTCTCTCCCCCCCCTCTCTCTCTCCCCTTCTCTCTCTCTCTCTCTCTCCCCCTCTCTCCCCCTCTCTCTCTTTCTTTCTCTCTCTCTCTCTCTCTTTTCTCTCTCTCTCTCTCTCTCTCTCTCTCTCTCTCTCTCTCTCTCTCTCTCTCTCTCTCTCTCTCTCTCTCTCCTTCCCTGCCTCACAAACACAAATACACACACAAAGCAGCAGGCTGGGATGCGGCAAATTGGGTAAGGCAGACTGGGATACGGCAAGTTGGGAGAGGCAGGATGGGATGCCGCCAACGCATCTAGCAGTGCAAATTCTACAGGGTGGGGGGGGGGGGGGGGGGGCGTTCTTTTAAATCAAGTTTTGCCCAGTTTTGATTTTGCCGGTTTTGGTAATCCTACATTCCTCCGTGCGACAGCGGACTAAATGCGCATTTAAAACTATTTAGATGTTTTGCTTACATTTTGACTTGGAGCGAATTAAATTAAAACATCTTGTTCGTTGTGCTTTTGTTTTAAATTAAAGAGTATTCCATTTCTAAATTAAATATCACTTGCCTGTTAGCTCTTTATTGTTGTTGCAATAGTTGTATATACTTGGAAGAAAAAAAAAGGCATACAACGAGACAGTTATGGTAGCCAAAGAAGCAAATATGAATAAGAGACCTTCCTCCGTTTTTACGTTTTACTGACAGATGACTCAATTCGTCATCAATGACTTGTTATTGGCGCCACAAAGCCAAGAACTCATCCTTTTTCCTCCGGCGAGTATGACTCCAGGGCGTAACTCCACACACTCAGATTTGTTCAAGTGGTCTGTATTCCCAATGGGTAGGGAGGGGGGGGGGCATGAAACCTGCTTAAGTGTGCCAGGTAACGTGTCACTATTTCAAGAAAACAAAACACCACAAAAGCTTCTTGTGTGATTAAAGAATTACTCAAGCGAGCGATAAGTGTGTGATCACATCCGTTCTGTACCCCAGGACAGCTTTAGAGAATGCGTCATACTCATTCAGCTATTTCCTTGTTCATGATCGAAAGGAATGGAAAGCTCCAAAACAAAAACAATCTTTGGAACTTTAAGCAAAGGGTTCTCTGAAGTTTCAACAATCATTTCAAGATATTGCCTTGACCGGGGAAAGATAACATAGATGGGTAAAAGCCGGCAAATATTTCATGAACTGATACACGTAAAATTGACGGGTGTAAGCCAGCAAATATTGTATGGACTATAAAAGCCTAAAAAGGAAGAACAGTGTTCTTGTTACGGCGATGACCTTAAAGGTTATCTCACAGAATGTTGTTTGAAACCCAACAGAAACAAATAAAAACAAAAACAAAAAGGTCAGACATTTAACGTAAGAGTTTAGAATAGGATGCTTCGAAAAACTTATTGAATTAGTTATACATGTATACATCTGTTGAAGGCTTCTCGGTACCGTAAATATAAAAGAAGGCGAACATTCAAAGAACTATTGAGGTAGGGGTCCAAATCAAAAGTAACGAAATTGCCTTACTTTTGTTCTTAACCAATATACATTCAACATTTAATATACATGCCAAGCGTTTCAAGGGTGCTGCCAATTGTTTCTTTCAGCATTTGTTGAACATTTATTAACACTGTTTCTACAAGTAGACCCAAATTGATTTAGTCTTAAATTCCAACACAACGGGTTTTTTCTATACTGCATTTTACGTTTGACAAGAAACCTGATTTAGACCACCCAGATACGGTATTTGCAAAATATTTATCTCTTTTATATCATTTTTCAAAATTGTTGTTTATGAAATCGAAAATCACATCGAAAAATGTCACTATTCGATGTTCCCTCACTAATCTGGGTGTGAAGGGTTTTCTTGAAGCAGACACCGGGGCTTGCTAAACGATTGCCGCTTAAGCGGAGGGGAGTCAAGCGTGATTAAGTGCCTGGCCTGCCAATTGACACCTACCGGCGAAAACACACAATAGGCCACAAGGAAGTTTTCTTTTGTCGGAGAACAAGGAAGAGGCATGCTGGCTGTCTCTGGATCATAATTATGTAGACTATCTTTGAATATGTCCGAGTTTGTTTATGTTTGAGAAGGAGTACGCACAAGACAGACAGACAAGCAAATAACATATAGACACTAAACAATCTAAGTAGTAAATGGATTTATGCTGATCTGTATGTGAGCAGCACACGTCTTCAGATGTCTATAAAAAGATGTATGAGCAACTGCAGAACTAAAACATGCAGAATATTATGAAGCATCGATTGGAGATAACTATTGCGAGCATGACCAAAATGTGAAATCATGTTTTTGACAGTTTTGAACTGCCAAAATGAAGTGAGGAAATGGAGTTTATCTTTTAAGCATTGCAAGGGGTTCTAGAACTGTCCGAGGGGGTATTGGGAGATAAGTGTTACCATACATGGTGTACCTCAATCAACATTAGACATTCAGTGACTTTAAAACAGCCCTTACAGGCATGATCAGCGCGTTTTCCATGGATGATTGCGTTCATGTCTTTGATGAATTTGTCTCGACATTGCGCGTGTGTAACTTCACAACGAAGGGGTTAATTTGTCCAGTACTTTGAGTTTAAGAAATAATTGTTATGGTCATATTTGTTGTGCAAAAACTTCAGTTCGACCATTTTACACAGTTTTGAATGTTTATTTATTTATTTATTTATTTATTAAGGAGATTTCTATAGCGCATAACGAAAAGCACTATGCGCTTTACAATATCACTAAGTATAAGCACACGCAAACATACTCTGATTAAATAGAACTTAGTTTAGCAAGACATACTAAGAACACTAAACATTTGAGTTCATACAAAAATTGAGAACTAAATTAAATACTGGACAAGCGATTTAAATAAGCTTAAGGCCTACACCAACTGCAATGGGCTAATTCAAATACAAAAGTTTAGTTAACTATAAAAGGCAGTGCATAAAACTCCATAATCCTAAGAGGGTCAAACAAATAAGAAACATAAGACTAGATAGTGTCTGTAAAAGAAGCCGACATTTACCCTTTTCTCCAACATTTGTTCCAAAACACACCTCCGAATGATTGTCGATGACTCGAAAGCTTTCCTATCTTGTGATTGCCTTGAACCTAGCTACAACTGCTTTGTGTTTAATAACTATCATCATGTATTGAATCCCGTGCTCTTTCTTCGGCGGAGGTGGGAGGGGGAGGGGGGTTAGATATTTTGCTGGTAGTATTTTTTTCGACCGAGTTATCTATATTCGTTGGGCAGTTTTCTTTGTCGGACAGATTTTTCACACAAATGACCAGGAAACCAGATTACGTAAGCCGTGTCAGCTGTACCCTTTGTAAAAGTCAACGTAGCTCGAGAACGGCATTGAAGTATTGGTGTTCTTTACCTTGCCCAAGAAGCAGCGCATATGAGAATACGTCACACACTCGAGTCAAGGACGTCGTAAAATGGCCCTCGGTCAAGTTTTCACCGAGAACCATTTTATGATGTCCTTAACAATTATGTGTTAGTCGGCTTAGAATATGCGCGCAGGTTTCAAAGTTTTGATCCATTCGATTATCTCAACAGACATCCTTTGATTGTAAAGTTGAATGTGGGCACATGATGGTTGAAAATACTTAACTTGAAAGTTTCCCGCTGTGGTAGATTTTTATGGTGGTTGTCACACAGGCAGCGACGGCTTTACTGGTCGGACCCAGTTGTGCGTTACCTCGCTTTTGCCTTTAATGACTGACTGACTGGCTGACTTTGGGGATTAACGTCCTCTGAGGTAACTAGGATCTATTTGGGAACATTTACCGTGATACTGTAAGAGGAGCAAGAAAAGAAAAGAAAAAAGATTTAAAACAAAATAGGGGATGAGGGGGGGGGGGGGGGTAGATGGGGGGAGGGATGAGACCATGGAACTAGTTTTTAGAAGTTATGCAATCAAACATTTCAATCAATCAATGAGTCTTATATCGCGCATATTCCGTGGGTACAGTTCTAGGCGCTCTGCAGTGATGCCGTGTGAGATGAAATTTTATACGGCCAGTAGATTGCAGCCATTTCGGCGCATATTTACCTTTCACGGCCTATTATTCCAAGTCACACGGGTATAGGTAGACAATTATTAACTGTGCCTAAGCAATTTTGCCAGGAAATACCCTTTTGTCAATCGTGGGATCTTTAACGTGCACACCCAATGTAGTGTACACATTTAAACATTGTAGGCTCAGACCACTTCGCCGTATTTAATTTTAGACACCGTACGTTATTAGACGCGAAAGTGCAATACTTAATGATCCGCTCAAAGCACTGTTGAAGCAACAATTTGTCTTTTGGTCGCAGATAAGGACATACTCTATCAAAACATGTGAATATATGTCTCAAGCATGACTAAACGGCCCGAAGGGCTCCGTCTAGTAACTCTATTTTTGATATCGTTTTTTAAATTTCAGCAATTTGCAATGAGGTCACCCATCATAAAATAAGGTTATTAATTATTTCCATACGCCATCTAAGTGAAACGGAGGCATTTTGTATCGCTGATTTTATTTACAAACTGCTCTTGCAGCGGATCATTTGATCGGAACTAAATAAGTACAGTGAAAATAGGTAAATAAATATATAGATGGATAAATCAGAAAACAAGATTGCAAAACATAAACACGTTCATAAATAATGTTAGTTTCCACTATTGCCGTAAACAAGTTCTCTGCAAAAACATTGAAAGTCAAATACTGTTTTCGCCTCTGTTTCTTCTTGTTGTTGATTTTTTACATTAATTTTAGTCAAGTCTTGTAGATTTTATCTTTGAAATATTTGCTTTGTGTTTCGTAACAGAATTAACTATGGTATTGTGTTGCTTAGTACTTGATGCATGAATTGGCGTCTCGCAGAATTAAACGCCGCTGAGGAAGGCCTGGCAACAGGTCGAAAAGTTGGGCTGCCACTTGAAATTCTTTGTTAGGCTTTTCTTTTCCTTGATTTTGTTGACATCTCTCTCTCTCTTTCTCTGTGTATGTGTCTCTCTCTCTCTCTCTCTCTCTCTCTTTCTCTCTCTCTTTCTCTCTCTCTCTCTCTTTCTCTCTCTCTCCCCCCCTCTCTCTCTCCCCTTCTCTCTCTCTCTCTCTCCCCCTCTCTCTTTCTCTCTCTCTCTGTCTTTCTCTCTCTCTCCCCCCTCTCTCTCTCCCCTTCTCTCTCTCTCTCTCTCCCCCTCTCTCCCCCTCTCTCTCTGTCTTTCTCTCTCTCTCTTTTCTCTCTATCTCTCTTTCTCTCTCTCTCTCTCTCTCTCTCTCTCTCTCTCTCTCTCTCTCTCTCTCTCTCTCTCTCTCTCTCTCCTTCCCTGCCTCACAAACACAAATACACACACAAAGCAGCAGGCTGGGATGCGGCAAATTGGGTAAGGCAGACTGGGATACGGCAAGTTGGGAGAGGCAGGATGGGATGCCGCCAACGCATCTAGCAGTGCAAATTCTACAGGGTGGGGGGGGGGGGGGGGGGGCGTTCTTTTAAATCAAGTTTTGCCCAGTTTTGATTTTGCCGGTTTTGGTAATCCTACATTCCTCCGTGCGACAGCGGACTAAATGCGCATTTAAAACTATTTAGATGTTTTGCTTACATTTTGACTTGGAGCGAATTAAATTAAAACATCTTGTTCGTTGTGCTTTTGTTTTAAATTAAAGAGTATTCCATTTCTAAATTAAATATCACTTGCCTGTTAGCTCTTTATTGTTGTTGCAATAGTTGTATATACTTGGAAGAAAAAAAAGGCATACAACGAGACAGTTATGGTAGCCAAAGAAGCAAATATGAATTCCTCCGTTTTTACGTTTTACTGACAGATGACTCAATTCGTCATCAATGACTTGTTATTGGCGCCACAAAGCCAAGAACTCACCCTTTTTCCTCCGGCGAGTATGACTCCAGGGCGTAACTCCACACACTCAGATTTGTTCAAGTGGTCTGTATTCCCGATTTGTTCAAGTGGTCTGTATTCCCAATGGGTAGGGAGGGGGGGCATGAAACCTGCTTAAGTGTGCCAGGTAACGTGTCACTATTTCAAGAAAACAAAACACCACAAAAGCTTCTTGTGTGATTAAAGAATTACTCAAGCGAGCGATAAGTGTGTGATCACATCCGTTCTGTACCCCAGGACAGCTTTAGAGAATGCGTCATACTCATTCAGCTATTTCCTTGTTCATGATCGAAAAGAATGGAAAGCTCCAAAACAAAAACAATCTTTGGAACTTTAAGCAAAGGGTTCTCTGAAGTTTCAACAATCATTTCAAGATATTACCTTGACCGGGGAAAGATAACATAGATGGGTAAAAGCCAGCAAATATTTCATGAACTGATACACGTTAAATTGACGGGTGTAAGCCAGCAAATATTGTATGGACTATAAAAAGGAAGAACAGTGTTCTTGTTACGGCGATGACCTTAAAGGTTATCTCACAGAATGTTGTTTGAAACCCAACAGAAACAAATAAAAACAAAAACAAAAAGGTCAGACATTCAACGTAAGAGTTTAGAATAGGATGCTTCGAAAAACTTATTGAATTAGTTATACATGTATACATCTGTTGAAGGCTTCTCGGTACCGTAAATATAAAAGAAGGCGAACATTCAAAGAACTATTGAGGTAGGGGTCCAAATCAAAAGTAACGAAATTGCCTTACTTTTGTTCTTAACCAATATACATTCAACATTTAATATACATGCCAAGCGTTTCAAGGGTGCTGCCAATTGTTTCTTTCAGCATTTGTTGAACATTTATTAACACTGTTTCTACAAGTAGACCCAAATTGATTTAGTCTTAAATTCCAACACAACGGGTTTTTTCTATACTGCATTTTACGTTTGACAAGAAACCTGATTTAGACCACCCAGATACGGTATTTGCAAAATATTTATCTCTTTTATATCATTTTTCAAAATTGTTGTTTATGAAATCGAAAATCACATCGAAAAATGTCACTATTCGATGTTCCCTCACTAATCTGGGTGTGAAGGGTTTTCTTGAAGCAGACACCGGGGCTTGCTAAACGATTGCCGCTTGAGCGGAGGGGAGTCAAGCGTGATTAAGTGCCTGGCCTGCCAATTGACACCTACCGGCGAAAACACATAATAGGCCACAGTTTCTCTATTTTTCACATAACGTTTCACTCTCTTTCTCTCTCTCTCCCCCTCTCTCTCTCTTTCTCTCTCTCTCCCTCTCTCTCTCTATTTTCTCTCTCTCTCTTTCTCTCTCTCAGTCACTCTCTCTCTCTCTCTCTCTCTCTCTCTCTCTCTCTCTCTCTCTCTCTCTCTCTCTTTCCCTGCCTCACAAACACAAATACACACGCACTAACACACACAAAGCAGCAGGCCGGGATGCGGCAAATTGGGTAAGGCAGACTGGGATACGGCAAGTTGGGAGAGGCAGGATGGGATGCCGCCAACGCATCTAGCAGTGCAAATTCTACAGGGGGGGGGGGGGGGGGGGGGCGTTCTTTTAAATCAAGTTTTGCCCAGTTTTGATTTTGCCGGTTTTGGTAATCCTACATTCCTCCGTGCGACAGCGGACTAAATGCGCATTTAAAACTATTTAGATGTTTTGCTTAAATTTTGACTTGGAGCGAAATAGATTAAAACATCTTGTTCGTTGTGCTTTTGTTTTAAATTAAAGCGTATTCCATTTCTAAATTAAATATCACTTGCCTGTTAACTCTTTATTGTTGTTGCAATAGTTGTATATACTTGGAAGAAAAAAAAGGCATACAACGAGACAGTTATGGTAGCCTGATTTAGACCACCCAGATACGGTATTTGCAAAATATTTATCTCTTTTATATTATTTTTCAAAATTGTTGTTTATGAAATCGAAAAATCACATCGAAAAATGTCACTATTCGATGTTCCCTCACTTAATCTGGGTGTGAAGGGCTTTCTTGAAGCAGACACCGGGGCTTGCTAAACGATTGCCGCTTGAGCGGAGGGGAGTCAAGCGTGATTAAGTGCCTGGCCTGCCAATTGACACCTACCGGCGAAAACACATAATAGGCCACAGTTTCTCTATTTTTCACATAACGTTTCACTCTTAAAGTTTTTAACAAAAGGTGGTTCTTAGTTTTAACATCTTTTTTGAAATAATATATGAATTAAAGATTATGCTTTTAATGGACACATTTTTCACACACATGACCAGGAAACCGGATTACGTAAGCCGTGTCAGCTGCAACCTTTGTAAAAGTCAACGTAACTCGAGAACGGCATTGAAGTACTTTCGGTGTTCTTTACATTGTCCAAGAAGCAATGCACATGAGTATACTTGACACACTCGGGTTGTGCTTGGTTTGGCCATAAACACTATCTAGTCAAGGACGTCGTAAAATGGCCCTCGGTGAAGTTTTCACCGAGAACCATTTTATGATGTCCTTGACTATTATGTGTTAGTCGGCTTATAATATGCGCGCAGGTTTGAAAGTTTTGAACCATTCGATTATCTCAACAGACATCCTTTGATGTAGTGGAGTAGTGGTAGGTGTCACGAAATGGGATATAAGTCTGTGATAAAGGTGATGTTTATTATTATGAAAATGTTCGTGCCACCCACGCGCTTTTTCACGCTAGAAGCCAACAAAAAAGTTTATTTCATGTTGATTAATCACATTACTTATGAAAGTCTTATGTTTTCTCGTGCGCACGTGTGCGTGTGTGTGTGTGGGAAAATATTAAACAGCTGTGCTTTCATGTTACCATTCAGAGAGTGCTTTGATCATAATTAAGCTTTAAGCCCGCGTGAGAAACAGATGATACTTCTGCACGTATGGTTTGATATCTGCCGGGAACATTTTTTATGACTTGTATAATTTGACTGATTAGGCAAAGGGATTACACGAAACCGACTCAAGCCTTGTTGAATGTCAAAGAATTCAAGCATGCCGAAGTGTCTGTACGGGCCTGAGGAAAAGCACCTTCGGTAACCGTTTCATGTCCAATCCTAAAACGTGTATGGGAATACTTTAAGCATAACATTCGGGTGGTTTTTTTCCGAATAGAAAATATATAATACATCCATGCGATTTTATGGAATAACTCTGTTAAGTGTTTTTGTTATTGTTGCCAGAACAGCATGATCATATTCTGTAAGATAAAATCGGTTATTGTCAGTTTGTTTGTTTCCTTTTGTACACAGCGAAAACAAAATCGAATAGAAATTATACATCCATGCATTTTTCATGGAATAACTCCCTGAAGTGGTGTTGTTGTTGTTGTTGTTGTTGTTGTTGTTGTTGTTGTTGTTGTTGTTGTTGTTGTTGTTGTTGTTGTTGCGAGAACAGCTTGATAATATTCTGTGAGATAAAATCGGTTTTTGTTAGTTTGTTTTATTTTGTACAATAAAGATATTAAACATTTTTCGCCAAGATTTCATGGTCTCGCCTAGGTGACAATGGCCGCAAGCATAAACGTTGTTTTGACCACGACTTGAATGTATGTAAATTTCTATTTGTGTCCCCAGAATAAGATTCTATTTGGGACATGAGGTGGTTGTACGCTAAGAAAAAGCTGGGTGTGTGGGGGTGGGGCCGGGAGGATGACGGGAGTGGGGCTGTACAAGTTAAAAGTTGCGTTGATAAAAGTTATAAGCGTTTGGTATTGGGCGTTGAGAATCATCCAATACAATTGACACTGAACATTTGAAGACGCAACAGTGGTCGACACGGGGAGCATCATAAACACCGCCCAATTGGATTGCATGACTTGACCGTCCTGCAGTGATGTCGTTCTCGTCGGCTATTGGTCAGTGGATTTTGAGAGCGCACGTGCCGGACAATTAAGGTGTTCATATGATTGGTTAATACACTGACACGGTTCTCACCCCTTTGAGAGGTCGTGGCATACATAAAGTTAGTTCGTTTCGCAAATTAGCAAAAGTCCTCAAAAAAGTCGATAGTCACAGAGACTTTGTGTTCATAACAACCCAAAAACCAGAAGAAAAAGACCTGAGAGGCTACCTGGAGCTCTGCCTCACCTCTATGGTGACTGCTAGGCAGAAGCAGAGCCCCGAGGCTCTCATCAACTTATTAACGGATACCTACTGTTTTGTGACAAAAAATAAAGTGTCCGTCCCTAAACCAGACACCTATCTCATGGCCCTCAGCGCTCTCGCGGGGAGCAGAGATCTGTCGTCTGAGGAAATTCTCACAATTAAAAAATCACTGTAAGTCCCTTGTAATTCTGGACTCCCTAAATGGGGGGCAAAATAAAATAAATCCAGCATAAATATATGATCGTCATTTGTCAACGGTATTAACTTAAACAAAGGGGACACACAGCTCGCAGGGAGGGAAGGGCATTGCCCCACCTCGCGGGCGTGTGCGTGTTTTTTTGTTTGTTTTTTTTCCTGATGGTTTTAAACTCCTGTTTTCGGATTACACAATAAACATAAAAACATGATTATATAAACGAGAGGATAGCTGTTTCCTCTCTCAGTTAATACTGCTAATGTGACGTCGCCTCCCCTGCGACTATTGTAGTGGCGGGGAGGTCGACGGACAATGCAGATAGATCTTTTTTATCCTATTTAAAATTAACAAATGCCGCATAGCAACTCATGCGTGCGTCAATGAAATGATGTATCCAAATGTTACTACCCTATAGAAGATCAGTATTACGTTTTGCGCATGTTCTTTATATTTTTCTCACAATGTTGTCACTTTTAAACCTTCTAACAGGTGGTCCTGAGTTTTATCTTTTTCTTAACGAAACTAAAATTGAATTAAAAT
>NC_090255.1:41215239-41227739 GCF_037325665.1 Littorina saxatilis
TATTTGAAAATATTTATCTCTTTTATATTATTTTTCAAAATTGTTGTTTATGAAATCGAAAAATCACATCGAAAAATGTCACTATTCGATGTTCCCTCACTTAATCTGGGTGTGAAGGGCTTTCTTGAAGCAGACACCGGCGCTTGCTAAACGATTGCCGCTTAAGCGGAGGGGAGTCAAGCGTGATTAAGTGCCTGGCCGGCCAATTGACACCTACCGGCGAAAACACATAATAGGCCACAGTTTCTCTATTTTTCACATAACGTTTCACTCTTAAAGTTTTTAACAAGGGTGGTCCTTAGTTTTAACATCTTATTTGAATTAAAGATTATGCTTTTAATGGACACATTTTCACACACATGACCAGGAAACCGGATTACGTAAGCCGTGTCAGCTGCAACCTTTGTAAAAGTCAACGTAACTCGAGAACGGCATTGAAGTACTTTCGGTGTTCTTTACATTGTCCAAGAAGCAATGCACATGAGTATACTTGACACACTCGGGTTGTGCTTGGTTTGGCCATAAACACTATCTAGTCAAGGACGTCGTAAAATGGCCCTCGGTCAAGTTTTCACCGAGAACCATTTTATGATGTCCTTGACTATTATGTGTTAGTCGGCTTAGAATATGCGCGCAGGTTTGAAAGTTTTGAACCATTCGATTATCTCAACAGACATCCTTTGATGTAGTGGAAGAGAGGTAGGTGTCACGAAATGGGATATAAGTCTGTGATAAAGGTGATGTTTATTATTATGAAAATGTTCGTGCCACCCACGCGCTTTTTCACGCTAGAAGCCAACAAAAAAGTTTATTTCATGTTGATTAATCACATTACTTATGAAAGTCTTATGTTTTCTCGTGCGCACGTGTGCGTGTGTGTGTGTGGGAAAATATTAAACAGCTGTGCTTTCATGTTACCATTCAGAGAGTGCTTTGATCATAATTAAGCTTTAAGCCCGCGTGAGAAACAGACGATACTTCTGCACGTATGGTTTGATATCTGCCGGGAACATTTTTTATGACTTGTATAATTTGACTGATTAGGCAAAGGGATTACACGAAACCGACTCAAGCCTTGTTGAATGTCAAAGAATTCAAGCATGCCGAAGTGTCTGTACGGGCCTGAGGAAAAGCACCTTCGGTAACCGTTTCATGTCCAATCCTAAAACGTGTATGGGAATACTTTAAGCATAACATTCGGGTGGTTTTTTTCCGAATAGAAAATATATAATACATCCATGCGATTTTATGGAATAACTCTGTTAAGTGTTTTTGTTATTGTTGCCAGAACAGCATGATCATATTCTGTAAGATAAAATCGGTTATTGTCAGTTTGTTTGTTTCCTTTTGTACACAGCGAAAACAAAATCGAATAGAAATTATACATCCATGCATTTTTCATGGAATAACTCCCTGAAGTGTTGTTGTTGTTGTTGTTGTTGTTGTTGTTGTTGTTGTTGTTGTTGTTGTTGTTGTTGTGAGAACAGCTTGATAATATTCTGTGAGATAAAATCGGTTTTTGTTAGTTTGTTTTATTTTGTACAATAAAGATATTAAACATTTTTCGCCAAGATTTCATGGTCTCGCCTAGGTGACAATGGCCGCAAGCATAAACGTTGTTTTGACCACGACTTGAATGTATGTAAATTTCTATTTGTGTCCCCAGAATAAGATTCTATTTGGGACATGAGGTGGTTGTACGCTAAGAAAAAGCTGGGTGTGTGGGGGTGGGGCCGGGAGGATGACGGGAGTGGGGCTGTACAAGTTAAAAGTTGCGTTGATAAAAGTTATAAGCGTTTGGTATTGGGCGTTGAGAATCATCCAATACAATTGACACTGGACATTTGAAGACGCAACAGTGGTCGACACGGGGAGCATCATAAACACCGCCCAATTGGATTGCATGACTTGACCGTCCTGCAGTGATGTCGTTCTCGTCGGCTATTGGTCAGTGGATTTTGAGAGCGCACGTGCCGGACAATTAAGGTGTTCATATGATTGGTTAATACACTGACACGGTTCTCACCCCTTTGAGAGGTCGTGGCCTACATAAAGTTAGTTCGTTTCGCAAATTAGCAAAAGTCCTCAAAAAAGTCGATAGTCGCAGAGACTTTGTGTTCATAACAACCCAAAAACCAGAAGAAAAAGACCTGAGAGGCTACCTGGAGCTCTGCCTCACCTCTATGGTGACTGCTAGGCAGAAGCAGAGCCCCGAGGCTCTCATCAACTTATTAACGGATACCTACTGTTTTGTGACAAAAAATAAAGTGTCCGTCCCTAAACCAGACACCTATCTCATGGCCCTCAGCGCTCTCGCGGGGAGCAGAGATCTGTCGTCTGAGGAAATTCACTGTAAGTCCCTTGTAATTCTGGACTCCCTAAATGGGGGGCAAAATAAAATAAAGCCAGCATAAATATATGATCGTCATTTGTCAACGGTATTAACTTAAACAAAGGGGACACACAGCTCGCAGGGAGGGAAGGGCATTGCCCCACCTCGCGGGCGTGTGCGTGTGTTTTTTTTTTTTTTCCTGATGGTTTTAAACTCCTGTTTTCGGATTACACAATAAACATAAAAACATGATTATATAAACGAGAGGATAGCTGTTTCCTCTCTCAGTTAATACTGCTAATGTGACGTCGCCTCCCCTGCGACTATTGTAGTGGCGGGGAGGTCGACGGACAACGCAGATAGATCTTTTTTATCCTATTTAAAATAAACAAATGCCGCATAGCAACTCATGCGTGCGTCAATGAAATGATGTATCCAAATGTTACTACCCTATAGAAGATCAGTATTACGTTTTGCGCATGTTCTTTATATTTTTCTCACAATGTTGTCACTTTTAAACCTTCTAACAGGTGGTCCTGAGTTTTATCTTTTTCTTAACGAAACTAAAATTGAATTAAAAATCCATGTTTTTAATGGTCCTTCCCCTAGGAAGTCAACGCATATAAAGGAAAAATTATCCCCGAGTATATTTCTCATTGCCCCACCCCCCTCCCTTATTCATGGAGAGCGGGGCCGGGGTCCTATCACGGTCGGGATTGCTTGGTCTTGCCCTTTTCTTTCCCTCCTTTTCTTCTTTTAGCGTATCATCAACTCAGGTCCCTAAAAGGAAAATTTCCTGTGAGGACGTAAAGGACCCCCTTTGTTTTACAAATTAGCAATTGTCCGGTCAGACATCATATGGTGCGGGTCTTAAATCTGTCAGTTTGCAAGAGAGATAATTCGAGTTTGTGAGACTTGTTGCATACAGTGGTAAATACCTGATTTTGATGACTTTGGTGATCTTTCTCAGACGGGAGGAATAGCAGAAAGGCAAGAAAATAAAAGTGAGTGATTTTGATTCTATTGATTGTGCCTATGATTAGGTTAGATTGAATAGATTAGATTGTGCAAGCAGGATTCCACCATGGAATACATTTAATTTATATGAGGGTTAACGTTGTCTGCACCATCTCAGAAAAACTATCTTATTTTGATCTAAAAACATCATCTCGGTTATAATGTAGTATATAACAGCCTAAAGCATGTCACATTTATAGAACAAACAAAAAAAATAATAATTTCGCTAGTATCGTGTACACTACATTGGGGTGTGCACGTTAAAGATCCCACGATTGACAAAAGGGTCTTTCCTGGCAAAATTGTATAGGCATATATAAAAATGTCCACCAAAATACCCGTGTGACTTGGAATAATAGGCCGTGAAAAGTAGGGTATGCGCCGAAATGGCTGCGATCTGCTGGCCGATGTGAATGCGTGATGTATTGTGTAAAAAACAAATCCATCTCACACGGAATAAATAAATCCCTGCGCCTTGAATATGTGCGCGATATAAATTGCATGCATAAAATTAAAAATTAAAAAGATAAAAAAAATTATAAATAAATCCCTGCGCTTAGAACTGTACCCACGGAATACGCGCGATATAAGCCTCATAGTGATTGATTGATTGATAGTATTTTGCGTGTGATATTTTCCGAGTGTGATAAAACAAGTTAGAATGACAATAAATCGGAAAGACTTAGTTAGGGTTAGAGTGGTAACGCACTTGCGCTCGGAAGCGAGAGGTTGCGAGTTCGACCCTGGGTCAGGGCGTTAGCAATTTTCTCCCACCTTTCCTAACCTAGGTGGTGGGTTCAAGTGCTAGTCTTTCGGATGAGACGAAAAACCGAGGTCCCTTCGTGTACACTACATTGGGGTGTGCACGTTAAAGATCCTACGATTGACAAAAGGGTCTTTCCTGGCAAAATTGTATAGGCATATATAAAAATGTCCACCAAAATACCCGTGTGACTTGGAATAATAGGCCGTGAAAAGTAGGATATGCGCCGAAATGGCTGCAATCTGCTGGCCGATGTGAATGCGTGATGTATTGTGTAAAAAAAATTCCATCTCACAGGGCATAGATAAATCCCTGCGCCTTGAAAATGTGCGCGATATAAATTGCATAAAATAAAAATAAAATAAAAAATAAATAAATCCCTGCGCTTAGAACTGTACCCACGGAATACGCGCGATATAAGCCTCATATTGATTGATTGATTGAAAGACTTAGTTATCGTACAGTAACAACATGTCATTTAATTACTTGATTTTGGGATAGTTTCGGAGCAGTTTTGAAAAAATTATTGCATGGGTTCAGTCTCGTTTTCACGTCCAAATCGTCAGAAAACTTTCCAAAACGTAAGACAAATTCTGCAGAACAGCTGAGCTGCTCTTCACACAACTTTTCTGTCGGTGTCTGTGTGTCTGTTTATCTTTCTCTCTATGTCTCTGTTTCTCTGTCTCTCTCTTTCTCTGGCTCTCTCTCTCTCTTTGTCTGTCTGTCTGATTGTTTCTTTTTTGTCTCTCTTTCTGTCTTTCTGTCTGTCTGTCTGTCTGTCTGTCTGTCTGTCTGTAAAGCTGTCATAACTGTTCCTTTTATTTCTATCTCTTTCCTTGTTTTTGATTAGAATTTTGACTGTCTGCGGGATGAAAAAAAGAGCATTTTAGCATTTCTTATTCTGTTAGTGTTAAGATAAAGTTCAATTCAATTTAATTCAATTCAATTCAATACAATTCTCTCTCCCTCATTCTCATTCTCATAAATCAGACTCAGTGTTTGTGTTATACTGCCTTGCTCTGCTGAGTGTGTGTGTCATACCGCTTTGCTCTGCTGAGTGTGTGTGTTTGTGTTAATTACGGTCTGTCTGTATATTCTTTTGTCTGTCCGTTTGTCACTCAAGGGTAAACCGGCACGGTTAGCCTAGTGGTAAGGCGTCCGCCCCGTGATCGGGAGGTCGTGGGTTCGAACCTCGGCCGGTGTCACGATTTCATCTTTCGCCTGTGTACATATTTCCCCCTCGATATTTACTCGAGACTTAAATGTTGTTTCCTGGTAAAATTAAGAAGGGAAATTATTTATGGACGAAAAGCATGTCAGTTTCTTGCATGTGAAGAAAATTGGTTGTGAAATTAAATAGATTTCACTCCCAAAATCGAATTCTTCGAAAACGTCCCTTGAGTAAGAAGGGAAACATTTTAGGATGAATCAAATTTTTAAGTTAAATAAAATAATTGGTTGGACAAATTTGGCCCCATGAATGTAAGGTACACAAGGTCGCTCATCAGTACTATCGAAGGGTGTTTTTTTTGTTCAGTGTAGAGTTTATACTAGATCAACGAGGCCGAAAATCGAAAAATGAACACGGCGAAGCGAAAGATAAAAACGTCACACCGGGTCATACCTAAGACTTTAAAATTGGCAATCTAGTGGCTGATCCACATCCCATTTTGGTGCAATCCCATTTTTGCCGCCGTCCCATTTTTTGCCCCATCCCATTTTCGCGACATTTCACAAGCCAAGCGTCATTTTATAAAATTTATAATTTTGAATGATTAATGAGATGAGGATGATTATAATGATGATGCTATGGATTTCCAATTTGGATTGAGACTACGTGACAGGGCATTTTACTAACATGTCATAACAAAAGCGCGACATCCCATTTTGACACCATATCCCATTTGGCCGCCATGCCGTTTCACCGTATTCCATTTATCCCCCATCCCATTGTCGCGACATTTCACAAGCCAAGCGTCATTTTACTACCGTGTCATAACAATAGCGCGTCATCCCATTTTGACACCATCCCATTTGGCCGCCATCACATTTTTTTATTTATTCTTCTTGCCAAGCCTCACTATACTACTATACTGCGTTATTCAACTAGGAAGACATTCCGTTTACGCCAAATTCCATTTTTGCCACAATCCAAAATGTCGCGAAATAGAGATGGCGGCAAAATGGGATGACGGCAAAACGGCATGGCGACAAAATGGAATGTGGCGCTAGTGGTTTGATACGGTGGTAAAATGACACATGGCCTATGATATGTCGCAAAAATGGGATGGGGGCAAAATGGGATAACGGCCAAACGGGATTGCGCCAAAATGGGACGTGGAGCTAATGGTACATGACATGGTGGTAAAATGACACTTGGCCTGTAAAATGTCGCAAAAATGGGATGGGGGCGAAATGGGCTAACGGCGAAACGGGATTGCGCCAAAATGGGATGTGGAGCTAATGGTACATGATATGGTGGTAAAATGACACTTGGCCTGAGAAATGTCGCCAAAATGGGATGGGGGCGAATTGGGATAACGGCGAAACAGGACTAATAGATCCCTTGACTTGGGGTAGTGCGACTCTGTCACTGCTAGCTTTCCACTCGGAGGAAGCGACCGGAATTTCCCAACGATGGGACATCCTAGTAATGAATTTTTTTTTTTTTTAATTCTTAAAATTAACAGAGTCGCGCTGCCCCAAAAGTCAAGGAATTTCGTGTTTGTCCCTTGACTTTGGAGATGACAAGAAAATATCGGGCGCAAAAACGTGATTTGTAAAATTTTTCACAACATATGTCGCCTCGCGCCATGTATGTGATGAAACCATTCATATAGCTCTGCGGGAGCTCTGCACTTTTGGACGTCCCCATTTCACTGCTGTACAGCAAACATCGTCCCCAAATACCTGTTTGTTTCTAAAAAAAATCACGCTGGAGGTTGCATTTTATGTAATAACCTCCTGAAATGAGTTTTGACACTTTAGAATGGCATGTAAAATGACACATGGCCTATGAAATGTCGCAAAAATGGGATGGGGGCAAAATGGAATAACGGCCAAACGGGATTGCGCCAAAATGGGACGTGGAGCTAATGGTACATGACATGGTGGTAAAATGACACTTGGCCTGTAAAATGTCGCAAAAATGGGATGGGGGCGAAATGGGCTAACGGCGAAACGGGATTGCGCCAAAATGGGATGTGGAGCTAATGGTACATGATATGGTGGTAAAATGACACTTGGCCTGAGAAATGTCGCCAAAATGGGATGGGGGCGAATTGGGATAACGGCGAAACAGGACTAATAGATCCCTTGACTTGGGGTAGTGCGACTCTGTCACTGCTAGCTTTCCACTCGGAGGAAGCGACCGGAATTTCCCAACGATGGGACATCCTAGTAATGAATTTTTTTTTTTTTTAATTCTTAAAATTAACAGAGTCGCGCTACCCCAAAAGTCAAGGAATTTCGTGTTTGTCCCTTGACTTTGGAGATGACAAGAATATATCGGGCGCAAAAACGTGATTTGTAAAACTTTTCACAACATATGTCGCCTCGCGCCATGTATGTGATGAAACCATTCATATAGCTCTGCGGGAGCTCTGCACTTTTGGACGTCCCCATTTCACTGCTGTACAGCAAACATCGTCCCCAAATACCTGTTTGTTTCTAAAAAAATCACGCTGGAGGTTGCATTTTATGTAATAACCTCCTGAAATGAGTTTTGACACTTTAGAATGGCATTTAACGCTCATTGAAGTTTTAACAAACTTTCTAACACCTAAAACATTCATAGCACCGATAACGTAATTCTAGCTCTGCACTTTGTGTACACATACGTCCCCATTTCACTGCTGTACAGCAAACATCGTCCCCAAATGTCTGTTTTTCTAAAAATCACGCTGGAGGTTGCATTTTATGTAATAACTTCCTGAAATGAGTTTTCACACTTTAAAATGGCATTTAACGCTCATTGAAGTTTTAAGAAACTTTCTAACACGTAAAACAAAAGAGACCCCAAATGCCTGTGTTTTGAGCAAGATGGCATTTTGATACACAGCCGACCCCAAATGACTGTAAAACCACCTATGTGTGTGTGTGTGTGTGTGTGTGTGTGTGTGTGTGTGTGTGTGTGTGTGTGTGTGTGTGTAGAGCGATTCAGACCAAACTACTGGACCGATCTTTATGAAATTTGACATGAGAGTTCCTGGGAATGATATCCCCAGACGTTTTTGTCTTTTTTTCGATAAATACTTTTGATGACGTCATATCCGGCTTTTTGTAAAAGTTGAGGCGGCACTGTCACACCCTCATTTTTCAATTAAATTGATTGAAATTTTGGCAAAGCAATCTTCGACGAAGGCCGGGGTTTGGTATTGCATTTCAGCTTGGTGGCTTAAAAACTAATGAGTGAGTTTGGTCATTAAAAATCGGAAACTTGTAATTAAAATTATTTTTTTATTAAACGATCCAAAAACAATTTCATCTTATTCTTTGTCATTTTCTGATTCCAAAAACATATACATATGTTATATTTGGATTAAAAACAAGCTCTGAAAATTAAAAATATAAAAATTATGATCAAAATTAAATTTCCGAAATCGATTTAAAAACAATTTCATCTTATTTCTTGTCGGTTCCTGATTCCAAAAACATATAGATATGATATGCTTGGATTAAAAACACGTTCACAGAGTTAAAAAGAATAGAGATATAGAAAAGTGTGCTATCCCCCTCAACGCAACCGCTACCGCGCTTTTCTGGATTGTTAATTTCACTGCCTTTGCCACGAGCGGTGGACAGACGATGCTGCGAGTGTACGGTCTTACGGAAAAAATGCAATTCGTTCAGTTTCATTCTGTGAGTTCGACTGAGCTTGACTAAATGTTGTATTTTCGCCTTACGCGACTTGTTTGGTTTGTTTTGTTTTGTTTTTGTATCACCATTCGTGGTCGTTCCGCCAGAATAACTCTCACTTACTCTATTACACATGTCGTATGCATTTAGAGCGCTTACGTCCCTTTGTTTATCATATTCCAGAGCATGGTATTTATTTACGTATGTAGACGCTTGCTGTCCAGTGCAACTTAACGCCTTCTCACGTAGTCTTAAAATCAAATAGACCCGGCGATTTGAAGTTCCACCAACTCTGAAACTGAAGAAAAAAAATCAACTGAAATGTCTTCCTTTTGTGTGTGGATTCCTTGGTAAAGATGCCGCTAAGTAGCTTAGTCAACAAAGGTTGATAATTTACACATGTTACATGCACCATCTTTTCCATCCAATATCGTCAAATGTAGCGATTTTACGTCCTCCACAAAACCAGCGATTCCCTCCGAGAAAAGCAACAAGGCAGGCAAGTTGTTCGTCAAGTATAAATGAACGTCTATTCTTCTCCTACTAGTTCTTTAAGGCCGGTATTCATGGGCAGATCAGACATCGGGTTAATTGTTTGTCAGCATGTCAACGAGGGACGGATTGCAACGGGACAGTGTGACGCGGCCTTTAGAACAATCAGCGTTCATCAGACAGAAATTAAGTCGGATCTGTTCTTGATTTGCTCATGCATGTTTCCACTAATGAGAGGTCCATTTTCATTTTGGATTGCCAGCACTTTTTCGTATCTAACAGTGAGGTAGTAAAACAGAAATGATAGAATGGAAATAATAGTTAAACACAAATAATAGACAGTTTTTAAAATGAAAATGAACACACACGCGCGCGTGCACGACCGCATGCTCGCATACACTAACACTCCCCCCCCCCCCCCCCCACACACGCACACTTGCGGCAGGCACACCCACACACGTGCGCACGCACGCACGCACAAACACACACTCTCACACACACACACGCGCGCGCACACACACACACACACGCGCGCTCACACAAGTACTTCGAACAAGCCTGTTTCTACTCAACCATAAATAAACAGACAATAAACCATCGACCGGAAAAGGCTGTACCTGAATAACACATGATCTCTTCGCTCCAACAGACGGTTTCAAGGATACAGTATTTTGTTCTAAAACATACATAAATAAATAAACACTTATAGCGTCAATTCTTGTGTAGTCAATCTCAATTCAGCTCAGGTTCCTGCAAGACCTTTTCTAATGTAGGACACAAGCACTAATACACAGTTTAGCTGCGATCTTACAGGTGACTTCTTCGCCCTTGTCACCGAAATAAGCCTGCTTCTTGGACCCCCCATCCCACTTTGTCGTTTTGTTTTGTTTGTAACTTCCTCAGTACTTTGACATGTTGCCATTGTTCTGGTGATGTTTATTTTCTTTTGACGTAAGACCCCAGATTGCCTTGAAAGTGAGGGTCAATTGCAAGCAGTGACGTCTTTATCCGTTTACTTGGTATCGTGCCTTATTAAAAAGACCTCACAACAAGAAATTGAATATTAAAGAAAAAGTCATGTCAAAGGTTTCATGTACACTGTGTAGAGCTACCACAGCCTGATATATAAAAACAAAACAATCCTGATTGGCCACCCCTAGCAAAGCGGGCAAGAGACTTCTAGTCTATCTACAAAGCTAACTTCTTTTCCGAGTAAACAACTACGTGTACAAAAGTGGCCAGGCTCTTACTCGGGCTAAGAGCATCCTTCCACTTGGAGACATACCAACAATCTGCAGCCTGGCCGCTTCCTGTGCAAAGTGGGAATATTTTGCAGAATTGATTTCCTAACTGACGCTTTAAGCTTGGTCTGCACAAATAATTCATCAAAACAAATTCCAATTGTGCACAAGAAGCAGCAAGGGTGTCTAGTAGATTAATTCATCAAAACAAATTCCAACTGGGCACAAGAAGCGGCAAGGGTGTAGATTAATTCATCAAAACAAATTCCAACTGGGCACAAGAAGCGGCAAGGGTGTAGATTAATTCATTAAAACAAATTCCAACTGGGCACAAGAAGCGGCAAGGGTGTAGATTAATTCATCAAAACAAATTCCAACTGGGCACAAGAAGCAGCAAGGGTGTAGATTCCTGGTATATGTCCAAGTTGAAGGATGGTCTTGTATCGTGTCAAAGCCTTAAAGAGGCAGTGCAGGTCACAGCATTGCTGAAACAACGATTGGTTTTCATGACACAGCTTACGATATAAACAGTCAAAACCTTTACATCGCAGCTATCTCACAGAAGACTTTACATGTACCTTTAGTGTTAGTGTTGCCAGCCAAACGAAATGCTATGCGGTTTGTCAGTTCGCATCTCCCGCCAAAATAGGATTAATGTTTCCCGTGATCACGTTCTGGGGCTGAAGGCTGTGTGCGGTATGCCAAAATGGGCCCACATACCATCTTTTACCATTTGATTACGTAATCAGTCACAATGTCTTGACGTAAAGTACCCAAAATAGAAAGAACTCTCTCTCTCTCGCCGAGACTTAAGCCTCGGTCATACAGGCGACTCAGTCGTTGCGATTCAGTCTTGCGATTCAGTCTTTGGCCGATCGCACATCACATCGTAGGCCATTGACCCGTCACACGATGAACGATAGACGAACGACTGGCGAACGATAACTCCACGCGAGCGGGGCGGAAGTGACGTGTCATAGTGAACACGGCAAACGCGCTTTGCGAGAGCAGACGCTAAATGTTCGAACGTCGCTCTACCTTTCTGAAAAATTCCTTTCAGCATTACGCCTTTGCAAGAAATAAAGTTCCCAGACAGCTGCAATTAATGTTTTCCGACCGCTGTACACGCCTAAAACGTCTCCTTTATATCTGAGTAAAAAACTGTTCTTCCAAAAAGTTTTGAATCGACGAAGAGACGCTGTACGCCACTGTCCGCCATTATTTTACGTCACGGCATAAAGGCCGCAGCAACGCGTTCTGATTGGCTCTGTTGGCTCTGCCCCTGCGATTGACCGACGACTGGATCGCAGGAATAGAACATGTTCTAAACCTCAAAGCTACGAGGGAATCGCATGAGACTGAGTCGCAGACTTGTCGTAGCTGTTTTCTACGACTGAGTCGGCTGTGTGACAGGGTAAATCGCGCGACTCAGTCGCATGTGTGACAGCCCTCTTACAGACTTCCATGAAGGCTTTTGACGTAGTTGATGTGAGCCACGCTTTTCTGCCCAGAGAAAGATCACAATTAATTCGTAAACAATTTACAGTTTTCTCACGTTGTAAAGGTCTTGTTGTGGGGTCTTTTTAATAAGGCACGATACCAAGTAAACGGATGAAGACATCACTGCTTACATGAAAGTCAATGAAACTTGATATATTTTCAAACAACCAGCTCCCTGAGGCATTACTGAAAGGGGCTCCGTGCTCCTGGACGTGACAAGTTCAGTAACTTAAACTGATCTGCGACTGTTTGCACATTTGGAATTAGAAGGTCTACGCGGGAAGGAAGGTATCTTGAC
>NC_090255.1:41230239-41245239 GCF_037325665.1 Littorina saxatilis
AGACAAACTTAAACTTTTTTTAAGAAGACAAACTTAAACTTTTTTTAATACACACTTAAACTGTGTGCGTGTGTGTGTGTGTGTGTGTGTGTGTGTGTGTGTGTGTGTGTGACAGTGTGACACGGACAGCGAGACTGAGACTGTGAGACAGACAGACAGACAGAGATAGAGAGTGAGGGGGGGGGGGGGGGGGGGGGGGGGCTTATTACATTATTGCCGGCTCTGTATTCAGAACATCCCCTCATGCCACAGAATATAAACTGAATTCCCCACAACATGCAGCCAAACAACACCTCACAATCTCGCCACACTCGCACAGCCAAACAACACCTCACAATCTCGCCATACTCGCACAGCCAAACAACACCTCACAATCTCGCAACACTCGCACAGCCAAACAACACCTCACACTCTCGCAACACTCGCACAGCCAAACAACACCTCACACTCTCGCAACACTCGCACAGCCAAACAACACCTCACAATCTCGCAACACTCGCACAGCCAAACAACACCTCACAATATCGCAACACTCGCACAGCCAACAACACCTCACACTCTCGCAACACTCGCACAGCCAAACAACACCTCACAATCTCGCAACACTCGCACAGCCAAACAACACCTCACAATCTCGCCACACTCGCACAGCCAAACAACACCTCACAATCTCGCCACACTCGCACAGCCAAACAACACCTCACAATAGTCTTTCGGATGAGACGAAAAACCGAGGTCCCTTCGTGTACACTACATTGGGGTGTGCACGTTAAAGATCCCACGATTGACAAAAGGGTCTTTCCTGGCAAAATTGTATAAGCATAGATAAAAATGTCCATCAAATACCCGTGGGACTTGGAGTAAAGTAAAAAAAATTCCATCTCACACGGCATTAAGTCTCAGGAAACATGAATACACGCATGCAGGAAAAAAAAAAATATGGGTAGCGCCGTATGTATGGCAGCTCGCTTTCCCCGGGGAGAAAGCAGCCCGAATTTCCATGAGGGTAACCTCACTGGACTGTAAATATTATCCAATCCAATCCAATCCAATCTCGCCACACTCGCACAGCCAAACAACACATCACAATCTCGCCACACTCGCACAGCCAAACAACACCTCACAATCTCGCCACACTCGCACAGCCAAACAACACCTCACAATCTCGCCACACTCGCACAGCCAAACAACACCTCACAATCTCGCCACACTCGCACAGACAAACACAAAGACAGTTAGGCAGACACACGCACACACACGCGTACGAGTGTGCACACGGCAGATCTACCCCCCGCCAACTTTACCACACACAAACAAACCAGTATGCAAAACATCCCCTCCGCAGTGTATACTGAACTCCCCTCATCAGCCCAACATCACCTCAGCAGGGCTGTGTGCACCCCAACAGGTCACATAAACAGAGTGTTCACGCTATAATTACTTTTCTTGCCTCGCTAATTGAGCTGCTAATTTCCGCGGGCAAACGTATACATTACACTGTGGAGGGTTTGTCGAGTGCTCATTCTTCCCTTCAAGTCTCTACTGCTCAGCAAAAAAACAACCCGATTGCTCATTACCAACTCTATTTTTATGAAAAACAACAACAATCTGCGGTTGAACTACTCCCCCCTCCAACACAGAGATCTAACATACAAAAACTTAACGTAAGCCTACGCACGCACGCATGCACACACAGTGACACACGCACACACACACATACACACAAAATCTATCTCTTACTCACCCCCCCCCCCCCCACACACACACACCTGACAGCTCAAGCACTTGGGGGCGGGGGGGGGGGGGGGGGGTCGTGGATGGTTAGTCTCCTTGTGGTGAGAGAAATGAGGGTTCAGTCAAATTAATGTTCATGCTGGTGTACACATTCCCTCTGAGACCCGAACACTGTTGACCGGCAGAAATAGTAACAAGAAAAATGTTCATTCAAAATGAACAGCGTCGATGCAATGTCCACCAAAGATTTATTTTGGGAAGTGTTAAAGGTTAGGGTCAAAAGTTAATGAATTGCATGTTGTGCTGGATATATAAATTGTTTATTTCAGTCAATGCTTGATTCATAAGTACATTTTTCAGCATGGTGCATCTACAGGAGGGTGCTCCAACAATGATGCATAGTGCCAACATTTAGCGCAAACTTTTCACAACAGTGCATTATTACCACAAAGCGCATACAGCGATTATAATTATAGTAGCAAGTTGCACTAAACATTTGAACAAAATGCATTTTTTTCAAATGTTAACAGCACAGCACCAAGTTTTGCATAAGTGCACAACAGCACTGACCATTTCACAAAAGTGCATTACAGCTGTGACAATTTTACAAAAGTGCATTGACCATTTCAGGCAGATGGCTAACATGCAGATTTCGCTTTTGTCTGTCTTTCTTTGAAAAGTAGGCATGTTCAAGATCGATGAAGTCATGAGCAATTGGGTTAGATGACAGAAAAGATTCAAAAACGTCAGATTCAGTTAGATGACAGAAAAGATTCAAAAACGTCAGATTCAGTGTTTTGGGCACTGTTGAACAGGAACATTCTCTCCTGTTCAACAAATGTGGGTTCAATTCAAAAGCAACATTGTCACAGATAGGCTAGTGTTACATTTCTGTAAAGTTTCAAAAACATCTTCCATGTTTTGGTTACTGTTGAACAGAGGCATATTTTCCTGTTCAAAAAAGTCTGACACAAATTGTCGTAGTTGTGGGTTAAGGTTCGATCTATACTGTCCTTCAAACGAGTCGTAGAACCGTCATTGTCACAGATAGTGTTACATTTCTGTTTTACATTCAAACGAGTCGTAGAAGTAGTAGTACATTTGCGTTTGGTTGTTTTTATATTTAGTCAAGTTTTGACTAAATATTTTAACATCGAGGGGGAATCGAAACGAGGGTCGTGGTGTATGTGCGTATGTGTGTGCGTGCGTGCGTGTGTGTGTGTGTGTGTGTGTGTGTAGAGCGATTCAGACTAAACTACTGGACCGATCTTTATGAAATTTGACATGAGAGTTCCTGGGTATGAAATCCCCGAACGTTTTTTTCATTTTTTTGATAAATGTCTTTGATGACGTCATATCCGGCTTTTCGTGAAAGTTGAGGCGGCACTGTCACGCCCTCATTTTTCAACCAAATTGGTTGAAATTTTGGTCAAGTACTCTTCGACGAAGCCCGGGGTTCGGTATTGCATTTCAGCTTGGTGGCTTAAAAATTAATTAATGACTTTGGTCATTAAAAATCGGAAAATTGTAAAAAAAAATAAAAATTTATAAAACGATCCAAATTTACGTTTATCTTATTCTCCATCATTTGCTGATTCCAAAAACATATAAATATGTTATATTCGGATTAAAAACAAGCTCTGAAAATTAAATATATAAAAATTATTATCAAAATTTTTTTTTCGAAATCAATTTAAAAACACTTTCATCTTATTCCTTGTCGGTTCCTGATTCCAAAAATATATAGATATGATATGTTTGGATTAAAAACACGCTCAGAAAGTTAAAACGAAGAGAGGTACAGAAAAGCGTGCTATCCTTCTCAGCGCAACGAATACCCCGCTCTTCTTGTCAATTCCACGGGCACTGCCTTTGCCACGGGCGGTGGAGTGACGATGCTACGAGTATACGGTCTTGCTGCGTTGCGTTGCGTTCAGTTTCATTCTGTGAGTTCGACAGCTACTTGACTAAATATTGTATTTTCGCCTTACGCGACTTGTTTCTTTTAGATTCCTGTCACTCATACTAGCAGTATTGATTGAGGTACATAAATCTGTTGATGTACAGGGATGACTTGTTTGTAATGAATCCTTGTTTCCTCCACATTGAGTTTGCATTGCAGTTGGACAGAAATGAACAGGTGTTAATTGATAAACACATTGATAATGGCTTTTGAGAAAATCAATCAATTCTGCAAAGGAATTAACTTGATGACATCAAAACTGCAGCGCCATTTGAAGAATGGTTACCATTTCTGTTTCTTTGATGGGAATCAAACAAATAAAAACATTGACTATCCAAGTTACCATGAATGGCAATAGTTGACTCCTGAAAAGTAGCAAGGATATAATTTGAGACGATAAACGCCTGATGCAATCCCTCCTCAAGGTCAGTCAACTCAAAACCTTCATCATTCGCAACATCAGTAGGCAACACAGCGGGATTCGTATGTCCAGAAATCATGTCGAAAAAATATTACATTTCAAAAGCATGTCCAACCACAGTTGTTGGCAAGTGTTCGTGTCCGAAGTAGCCTTCAGTGTGTGTATATGTATTCATGTGACAGAGAACGTGACCTCATTGTTCAATCCTCTCTCTCTCTTCTTTCTCATTCGAACGCACACACGCAAGAACGTAGCCTACGCACGCATGCACGCGCACGCACACACACACACACACACACACACACACACCGCTGACGCACACGGCAAACCACGCACACACACACTGACTGTCGGCAAGCATCTCTTTTTGTTTTCTTTACCTTTGTTTATTGTGTTTTCGATATTTGTGTTTATTTTTTGCTTGACTTATCTGTTTTATTTTAATGTTTGCTATCCACATCGTGTGATAAATGTTTCTTCTCAGTCTCCGAGTCAGTTTAGTTTCTGCACGCCGCTTTGGTACTCCTTGTTTTTCTTTCTGGTGTATTGTGCGCGACTGATTTGCGGATTTATTTTTATTCCTTTCATATGCAGTTGAAGTGTTGTGGGTGTTATTGTCTGTATATGCTATGTTGCGTCTGTGTATGCCTACAAGAATTTTGGGTGTAATGTGCCTGTGGTCTGCTCGCAGTCGAGCACAGAAAACATGGCGGCGCCCTGCAGGCAAATTCGTGGAAAGTCTTCCCGACCGCAGATACCAGCGTCGTCCGCGACGCTGGAAAAAAGAGACCGACTTCAAAAATGAGCATCGAACTTTTTTCTCCAAATCTTAATCGAATGTATGTCCAACCACAGACCAAGATGTCGCCATCCAAAATAATGCTGAACAATTCTCCAACTTCCAACAGTGAAGCGCGGTATACAGACACACACAGAACGGAACGAATTTGGCAATGAGCAGGTGAGTGTATTGTGTTTCAGCGGGCCAGGATCCAGTCAGCGAACCGTCAGGTAAATTGTCACTTGTGCCATGACAGGTCCACTCTACACTGTCACTATTACAGTGGGACCCCCCCCCCCCCTTTAAAGACATCCACCAACGCCCTTTCCCCCACCCCGCCAAGTAAGACTTGTTTTTATATTTAGTCAAGTTTTGACTAAATATTTTAACATCGAGGGGGAATCGAAACGAGGGTCGTGGTGTATGTGCGTGTGTCTGTCTGTCTGTCTGTCTGTCTGTGTGTGTGTGTGTGTAGAGCGATTCAGACTAAACTACTGGACCGATTTTTATGAAATTTGACATGAGAGTTCCTGGGTATGAAATCCCCGAACTTTTTTTTCATTTTTTTGATAAATGTCTTTGATGACGTCATATCCGGCTTTTCGTGAAAGTTGAGGCGGCACTGTCACGCCCTCATTTTTCAACCAAATTGGTTGAAATTTTGGTCAAGTACTCTTCGACGAAGCCCGGAGTTCGGTATTGCATTTCAGTGTGGTGGCTTAAAAATTAATTAATGACTTTGGTCATTAAAAATCTGAAAATTGTAAAAATAAATAAAAATTTATAAAACGATCCAAATTTACGTTTATCTTATTCTCCATCATTTGCTGATTCCAAAAACATATAAATATGTTATATTTGGATTAAAATCAAGCTCTGAAAATTAAATATATAAAAATTATTATCAATTTTTTTTTTTCGAAATCAATTTAAAAACACTTTCATCTTATTCCTTGTCGGTTCCTGATTCCAAAAACATATAGATATGATATGTTTGGATTAAAAACACGCTCAGAAAGTTAAAACGAAGAGAGGTACAGAAAAGCGTGCTATCCTTCTTAGCGCAACGAATACCCCGCTCTTCTTGTCAATTCCACGGGCACTGCCTTTGCCACGGGCGGTGGAGTGACGATGCTACGAGTATACGGTCTTGCTGCGTTGCGTTGCGTTCAGTTTCTTTCTGTGAGTTCGACAGCTACTTGACTAAATATTGTATTTTCGCCTTACGCGACTTGTTACATTTAGTCAAGTTTTGACTAAATGTTTTAACGTAGAGGGGGGAATCGAGACGAGGGTCATGGTGTATGTGCGTGTGTGTGTGTGTCTGTGTGTGTGTGTAGAGCGATTCAGACTAAACTACTGGACCGATCTTTATGAAATTTGACATGAGAGTTCCTGGGTATGAAATCCCCGAACGTTTTTTTTCATTTTTTTGATAAATGTCTTTGATGACGTCATATCCGGCTTTTCGTGAAAGTTGAGGCGGCACTGTCACGCCCTCATTTTTCACCCAAATTGGTTGAAATTTTGGTCAAGTAATCTTCGACGAAGCCCGGACTTCGGTATTGCATTTCAGCTTGGTGGCTTAAAAATTAATTAATGACTTTGGTCATTAAAAATCTGAAAATTGTAAAAAAAAATAAAAATTTATAAAACGATCCAAATTTACGTTCATCTTATTCTCCATCATTTTCTGATACCAAAAACATATAAATATGTTATATTTGGATTAAAAACAAGCTCTGAAAATTAAATATATAAAAATTATTATCAAAGTTAAATTGTCGAAATCAATTTAAAAACACTTTCATCTTATTCCTTGTCGGTTTCTGATTCAAAAAACATATAGATATGATATGTTTGGATTAAAAACACGCTCAGAAAGTTAAAACAAAGAGAGGTACAGAAAAGCGTGCTATCCTTCTTAGCGCAACTACTACCCCGCTCTTCTTGTCAATTTCACTGCCTTTGCCATGAGCGGTGGACTGACGATGCTACGAGTATACGGTCTTGCTGAAAAATGGCATTGCGTTCAGTTTCATTCTGTGAGTTCGACAGCTACTTGACTAAATGTTGTATTTTCGCCTTACGCGACTTGTTTGTTTGTTTGTTTGCTTAACGCCCAGCCGACCACGAAGGGCCATATCAGGGCGGTGCTGCTTTGACATATAACGTGCGCCACACACAAGACAGAAGTCGCAGCACAGGCTTCATGTCTCACGCAGTCACATTATTCTGACACCGGACCAACCAGTCCTAGCACTAACCCCATAATGCCAGACGCCAGGCGAAGCAGCCACTAGATTGCCAATTTTAAAGTCTTAGGTATGACCCGGCCGGGGTTCGAACCCACGACCTCCCGATCACAGGGCGAACGCCTTACCACTAGGCCAACCGTGCCGGTTCCCCAAGTAAGATTACCTTACTTTCAAGACCTTGTTTTCTCAGACTTTCTGTTCACAACATCTGTAAATGTACCCCCATTTTAATATATATATATATGCTAAAGACTATGTTTGATGTAGTCTGTGTTTATCTTAAAATGTTAAAACAAAATGGGAAGGAGTTGTTCGAAGATTAGAATATTCTTGAAACTTTTTTATGCTTTAGTTATAGAGTTTATCTTCTTTGGCCAATTGGGGTAGTGTAAAGCTTCTAATGGCAAAAGGAGATAAACACTTAAGTCTGCAAGATTAATTGTTTCCTTTCTGCTGCGTAGTAGATGATTGTGAGATAGTATGCACACTTCAACCGCTATCTTGGTTTGCCGCCTTTAGGTGTTATGGTGCTGACTGTTAGTATTGAAACGCAGGCAGTTTGAAAACCACTTTACATTTAACGTTGGTCTCGTGCTGATTCAGAGACAATGACAAGATTAATGGTTAGGTTCCGGTCTCTGCACACGCCAGGGATGCTAATTGTGTATAATCTGATTTTGATGACAGATAATTTATGTAGGACACTTGTTATTGTTGTCAATTCATAGACCCATGACGATGAGTGCAGCGCATCCGGTTTGCGAAATAACTGCCTCTGTTTTGGTGACAGTGTGACTAAAAAACATTATGTACAGGAGCTGTCATTTTGTCAAAATAGGCCTGCTCAAATTGACTGTTCTGGTCGTGAATCTGAACTTTGATCGTGCCAATAATAGAGCCAACATTAATTCTACCCTTTGAATCGTGTTCGTGGTTTGATATTCACTGTGACATAGCGTGGCATAGTTGTGATCGTTGGATTTATTGTATCAATACTTTATATAGAGATGGTGTTGTACACGAAAAAGTGTTTTATTCACATAAACGGTCACTGATGCCCACTGTTAGAGAGAGAGAGAGAGAGAGAGAGAGAGAGAGAGAGAGAGAGAGACAGAGACAGAGACAGAGACAGAGACAGAAAGATACAGACAGAGACAGGGACAGACAGAGACAGACAGAGCCAAAGGCAGAGAGAGAGAGAGAGAGAGAGAGAGAGAGAGAGAGAGAGAGAGAGAGAGAGAGAGAGAGAGAGAGAGAGAGAGAGAGAGAAAGAGTTTGTATCTGTGCCATGTGTGTGTGTGTGTGTATGTGTGTGTGTGTGTGTGTGTGTGTGCGTGTGTGCGTGCTTGTGTTTGTGTGTGTGTGAGTGTATGTGCGTTTGTGTGTGTGTGAGTGTATGTGTGTTTGCGTGCATGAATACACGGATACAGAAATGCATACGTCAATGTGATATTCATCAAATTACAAACAGCAGCCACACACAAAGTGCTAAAAATGACTAAACCAGGATATAGTCAAGCCGAGAGCAACCACTATCATAGCAATGAGAATTCGGCAAGAAGAATAGAGAAAGAAAGATGGGGGAGGGGGGGGGGAGGGGGGAGCCGAAAAAGAAAAACAACAATACAAAACATAAGACGAACGCAACGCACACAATAAGCGTCAAACCAATAAACAAACATTAACATTATTTTGCAAACACACGCACACACGCACGCACGCACGCACGCACGCACGCACACACACACACACACACACACAAGCACGCACGCACGCACATACCCACACACATCACACACACACACACACATACCCGAGAAAAGCAACCAGGTAACCAAACAGGCAAATCACTAATGAACAACAATGAGACTTGCATAATTATGTTTACGAACAAACGAGCCAAACTCAGACCTATACTTGTTTTCACATTTTACATCAACAAACATCTACTTGCACGCACTGCCAACAAATCAAATCAATGAACATCAATCACACTTTGATTTTTTTACAAACAAGCAAGAAAAACTCAAACCTGAACCTCTTTTAAACAATTTTTTTGTACACTTATTTATTTTTTACACTTATTTATTTTTTACACTTATTTATTTTTTTACAAAGGCAACACAAGCAAACATTGAGGACATTATACAACTTGTACACAAACATCAACAAACAAACATCTTTAAACTCAAACGCACTACTCACCTAATTTCAAGTTCTCACAGCGCGAAGCAAAACGTCGAAACGCAAGAAAGTGCAGGTGCGGAGGGATATTATGATTCTCGTAGTGAATTGGCTGTCGTCTGCTTCTCAAGGTCGCCGTGAAACCTGCGATACCTGTTCAATCGCTGACAGCAGCCAATTTCAACCTCCGCGGTCTTATCTAGTGTGCCGCTGCTGGCTTGTTTACGATGTCCTCCATTACAACCCAATTCTACGATATTAGCTCGCAGCAGACGACAATTGTGACGTCATAGTTTCGGCAAGCTCCTGTGCGCGCTTTGGTGAATCTCGACCCAGTTTTGAATGTAGTTGTCATTATTCAGGATGCAGGGGCCTGCAAATGATCGTTTGAAAATTGGGGAGGGAGAGAGAGAGTTTTAACGAGTTTATTGCATTTAGGCAACATGCCCCTTGCAATGGGGGGAAAAACGTGGCAAAAACAACGTCAAGGACAAACATAAATGTAATACTGGTGGACTATCTAGTCCATCAGAAAAAGTAATTGTGATATTATATAATATGTACATTACAATGACGGCCATAGCCGGTTAAATAGTGTAGTTAAGTTGTCGCCTTTTCTGCTATTGTTCAGGATTTGCAATCAGCTCTTGTCTAAGTTTTAAACAATCAAAAATAAATGATGCCAGCATTTCCTGATTTTCAATATTCATTAAGTTGACAAAATTTCTAGCTCTCAAACAATTATTGAATAGAATGTTTAAAGAAAACTGTTGTCTTATATTTGAATAGGCTTGGCAGGCGAAGATGAAATGAATTTCATCCTCCTCCGCCAGACCACACAAGGGACATAATTCCAATCGTCTATTTACATTGTATCTGTGCCTGTTGCAATATAAGTCGTTTATGCCAACTCTAAATCGGACCAGAACGTCTCTATAACGTCTAATATGCAAACTTGATAAGTAATGTTCATACTGTAAAATAGTTTTGAAGCTTCGATAGGTCACAAATCGTTCACTATCAAATAACTTTGCATGCCAGTCTTGTTGATAGCAATCGAGCAAACGCTGCTTAAGCATCTTCAAAAAGCCAGTTTTATTACCGACCTGCTGCTCAATCCAAGAATAGCCAAAGCCCAGGCGAAACACATGGTTTTTAATGTCACTAGCCCAAGTCTTAATCCCTCTTTCCTCTAAACGTTTAAGATGATCGTAAATTGCTCTTGGAATTCTATGGGAAGGCATTTCTAATAGTTTTAGCCAGTATTTAATTGCTTTCATAAGGGAATTAATAAAAAGTGGGTGTCTGCCCAATTCACCATATATCATGGTATTAGGCGTTTTCTGACTCACTGATAAGAGTTTCTTGCATGCATACATTTGGACCCGTTCAATTTCCGCAATTTCTTTTACACCCCATATTTCGGACGCATACAAAAGAGCAGGCTGAACTTGGAGGTCGAACAAACGCAAAAATACTTTTATATCATTACATTCTATTCTCCATAATGCCCGTAAAATATCCATCACTTTTTTCTTTGCTCGTGCAGCGATTTGCTCCATTGCTGTACATATTGAAAGTTTAGTTGTCAGTGTAAAGCCTAAGTAAGTGTAAGAGTTAACCACTTCTAGTAGATCACCGTTTAAATACCATTTCTCACGCGCTGCTAGGTAGCCTCCCTTGCGGAATACCATCACTTTAGTCTTACTAAGGTTGACTGACAGTCCCAGTCTACCGGAGGCCCTAGCAAGCACATTTAACTGGTTCTGCAGGCCAACAACCGTGTGTGAAACAAGGGCTAAATCATCTGCAAATAGTAAAGCGAAAATTTCTTCTATTAGGTTAGATATAGTGATGCCATGTCTTCCGTCTCTTTTTAATTCTTCAGCAACCTCGTTAACAAATAGGGCAAAAATTTTCGGTGACAATAAACAGCCTTGTTTCAGACCGATTGGTGATCCAAAGAACTCTGTATAGTCCTGACCAGCTCTGACGCAGCAGAGAACATTTTCATACATGCTCTTTAAAATTTTAAGCATTTTTCTAGACAATCCTTTCCGGCATAAGCATGCCCATAGCTTGTTTCTATTAATAGAATCGAATGCCCGACGGTAATCTATGAAAGCAACAAAAACGGAGGGAGAGAGAGAGAGAGAGAGAGAGAGAGAGAGAGAGAGAGAGAGAGAGAGAGAGAGAGAGTGTGTGTGTGTGTGTCTGTGTGTGTGTGTGTGTGTGTGTTGTGTTTGTGTTTTGAGTGTGTATGTTTGAGTGTGTGTGCGTGTGTGTGTGTGTGTGTGTGTGTGTATGTGTGTGTGTGTGTGTGTGTGTGTGTGTGTGTGTGTGTGTGTGCGTATGTGTGTGTCTCCATCTGTTAGTGAACAGATAACAAAAAGAATAATGATGATACGCAAATCCTTAATTAGTTCTAAGCGCCTCACAAAAACATACACAAAGAAATAATTCTGTTCGAAATGCCGAATCAGATAATATAGCTAAAGCGAAGAGTGTACAACCATCATCATTGTGCGGAGACTGCGCATGACAGACTTGGTGTGAAAGACAGGTGTTTCATGTAGATGGTATCCACATGTTGTGATGGCCACATGTTGTGATGGTATCCACATGTTGTGATGGTATCCACATGTTGTGATGGCCACATGTTGTGATGGCCACATGTTGTGATGGCCACATGTTGTGATGGCCACATGTTGTGATGGTATCCACATGTTGTGATGGCCACATGTTGTGATGGCCACATGTTGTGATGGCCACATGTTGTGATGGTATCCACATGTTGTGATGGCCACATGTTGTGATGGCCACATGTTGTGATGGCCACATGGTGTGATGGCCACATGTGTGAATGAAATTTACAGTCTTTTTTAAGACACAAGATTGTTTTACCAGGCATTGATGCATGAAAATACACAAACACGGACATATGATAAAATCGTTTGATGATAACATCGTTTATTTAACACGAACATAACATTGACACTTGCTGAGACAGGCTGCGGCCATAGGCCTGTATTATGGTAGGAAAACAAAATTATGTCGGCAGACAGAGAGACGGACAGACAGACAGATAGACGGATACGGGGAGAGCAGTGCCTTTACAAGATCTGACTGTTGCCTAAATGTGATGAAATAATAAGATTAAAAAATATATATATATTATACAAAAGAGAAAACAACCAGAGAGTGACAAAAAAAGTCCCCAGGGGAAGCAATCAGCTTGATGCAAGCTAAAGGGCACTTTACAGCGGTAGTTTCCCTTGTTATGTACAGATTTTTGGTGATGTACGTATTTCTAAAAAAACCCAAGAAAGGTAGGTTGTTGGAACGTTTGTTATTGATAAAACAATACAATGTCAATCACAAATATATCGACCCAACGGTCTTTTAAGTGCACAGACAAACAATTCAAAAAATAATTCATAAAAAAACAAATAAAATAACAAACGTTCCAACAACCTTCCTTTCTTGTTTTTTTATTCTGAATTTTGGAACGTTAGTAGTCTCTTTGTTTTTGGACTCGTATTTCTCTTAGAAATGTCTTGGCAGGGCCCCTGGAGTGAATGGGACACAACGGGGAGCGTCACAGTACCCTGAGTAGGTAAAGTTAACTTGAGCGCTGCAAATCCATAACTCACAATCCAGTGGCATTTTTAAAAACTTTATTTTGAAACAAGTCATTCATATCAAAGCTAAAAATAATTCCTTTTATAATTAATTGATTAACTGAGCCCCAAAACCAAGCATAGTTAATTAATTTGGTCATTTGATCAAGAACTATAATTGTCATGGTTGTCGCCCTTTGCATACGTCGCATACGTAAGATCTACATAATTGTCTTCCTTCCAAAGTGCACCGCCGTTTTCCTTCTAAACCCCATGTAAATGAAACGCATCCGTACAGTTCGTTCCGTAACTTGAATGGTAACTAAAATGACTATTATTTTATGCTTACAAGAGCGCGTTTGATCAAACTCAGGGGCTTACACTGCATTAAAAAAAAAACGTCCTTAAAATTACAGTGCTAAAGCTAAACATAACTATGTGCGTAAAGCCCCTTATCATATTATAATGATAGTTTTGCTTTTTAGTGTGTGTGTGTGTGTGTGTGTGTGTGTGTGTGTGTGTGTGTGTTTTAAAACAAATGAGGACACATTCACGGAATGAGAAATAGTCGGGATGAGAGAGTGAGAAATTTCATAAAGATCGGCCCAGTAGTTTAGTCTGAATCGCTCTACACACACACACACACACACAGACAGACAGACACACACACACACACACACACACACACACACACACACACACACACATACACCACGACCCTCGTCTCGATTCCCCCCTCTATGTTAAAACATTTAGTCAAAACTTGACTAAATGTAAAAAACGTAGCAATAGCGGCTAATTACTAGTGTTTGAAAACAGCATGGTTAATTTAAACAATGATGGGATTCTAGTGTATTTTCGTGGAATATAATATTCTCTTAACTCAGCATATTTAGGGCATACTAAAACAAAGTGGACTTCATCTTCAACACTGCCACAACAAAATGGACAAGATAAATCAGCAGAGGTTGCATTTAAATTAAAGCGAAATCGATGCACTTTCAGAGGAGATACTCCCAATCTAAGTCTAATCAGAAGATTTATAGCTTTAATATGTTTCAAATCACTTAAATAGTTGGATAATGTTAGGGTTGATTTGAAGGTTCTGTACAGAGAGAAACGTTCACTTCCTTGTACATGTTCAAGCCAGGTTTGCTTATAGGATGAAATAAGTGTTTCTTTAAATGCTGTTAGGAACGCCCTCTCATCGCCAACACCTTGGTTTTCCCATACTTCATCAAAACCGTACATACATGTACAGAGTGTAATAGATCGAGGAGGCCCATGTTTTCTTATTTTGTTCATGGAGATATTTCAGCAATTTATGCGCCTTGCTCGGAAGACGATGATGTGGCATCCTCCATATACGTAGCCAAAAACGAATGCATTTAACAAAGCTGTGTGAGAGAGAGAGAGAGAGAGAGAGAGAGAGAGAGAGAGAGAGAGAGAGAGAGAGAGAGAGAGAGAGAGAGAGAGAGAGACAGAGACAGAGAGAGAGACAGAGACAGAGAGAGAGAGAGCGAGCGAGCGAGCGAGAGAGAGAGAGAGAGAGAGAGAGAGAGAGAGAGAGAGAGAGAGAGAGAGAGAGAGAGAGAGAGAGAGAGAGAGAGAGAGAGTTTTTCTCACTCTATGCCAATATTGTATTAACATATTTCCTCGCTTTACTAATTCTGCACTCAGAATAATTCCCATGTTGATGTGTATGGTTGGTTCCTAAGTTGCTCAGTATGTTAGTTCATTTGTTTATTTGTTTGTTTGTTAGTTTTGTATCTATTTATTTTATTTTCCTTGCAGCTGTGGGATACCCCTTCAAATCTACATGTTCTTACTCCAGGAGGACTGACGTACAAAAAGACCAAAGGCCTCATCATTGTCTACGACAGCAACAGCAAAACGTCATTTGAGTCAGTGATGCGTAATCTAAATGACGTCAAATTAACATCGCTGTTGACACGTCATTTGCAGTCATAGCAACACAAAATTATCTTAAAAACGAAGAGTCATGGGAATCTTCGGCGTAACAAGTCTCAAAGAGAGCG
>NC_090255.1:41250239-41269085 GCF_037325665.1 Littorina saxatilis
CCATGGACTAAGAGCAATGCTAACCATTTCAGGTTGCGGGTTTTCTTGCCGAGGAGTGATGGAGATGATCCGCCAGCCCAGTCAAGCTAAGCCATTCTACTGTTGAGGGCTGCTATGGACTCGCTTCGCATGTCGGAACTCGTTCTACAGCTGAGGGCTGTTATGGACTCACTTCGCCAGGAACTCATTCTGCGCTCGTGACGTCATTCGTCTTCGGGGCATCTAAACCCAGGATCTCGCTTCACATCAAGTCACTGTCAGACCTGCTGGACGGTAACTCTTCCGCTAAATCCGTCCCCTAAAAATAACCCATGCAGGAAGTGTAATTTCAGTGTATGATGGAGTGATAGCAAGAGGGTGTGTTTGCGAGGTAGAGATTTGATGTGAGTGAATGAGAGTAATTAGAGTAATTATCTTTGGCAAGGGATTGGGGTTATTTGATGTGTAAATGTGAGTTTTGAGTGCTTTGTTTTATTCAAGAAACGTATAAACTTCATTTATTGTGATTTGTACCTTTTTACCGTTTGAGAGAGAGAAAATTCTGTGAGTTTGTGGATGACAGACTGCGCATATGTGTGTGCGCATATGTGTGTGTGACAAATGGGGGCTCGTCCGGGAATTATGATTGGGATAGCTAGCTAGAAGTAGTGGGTCTATCCTAATTTTTCATCGTCACCTCAGATTTTTCTGTTTGCCTTCTGTTTTTTCTGATATTGTTTTGTCTTGTTTTGTCATGTCTTTGTGATACCTGTTTATTGAATATCATTCGTGTGATAGCACTAGAGTTCATTACGTTCGTCGCTACCGTCGTAACAGTGACCGAAGTCGGTGTTTTCCGCGCATAGTACTGCTATTCATTTTGCGAAAGAAAACGTTCATTTGCAAAGCTTGTTTTTCCTTGTTCGGTATTTATTGGTGTTCTAGCTCATTTCATTCAGAAGTACCATAAATACTTTTTCCTTTTTATTTCACTGTTTACTGAAGATAAAGATAAATATGTCCGCAAGGAAAACTCGAAACGCGGCCCTGTCTACTTTTTCTACGCCTGACCCGACTTTGTCTCTTTCCGGCCATGAGTTATCTACTCCGCCTACTCATAGCGAAGTATTTTCTGAATCAGCTGGAAACTCGGTTAGTCTTAGTGCCGAGCATGAGCGGATTGCCGCTAGGGGCAGAGCGTTGGGTGTCCGTTCCGGTAGTGCACTTGCCAGATTTGTGCAAGAAGAATTGGACCGTCTGCGCCATCAGCAGCAGCAACAACAACGAGTGGAATTGGAGGCTCAGCTGCTAAAAGCTCAACTAGAAGAGGCAAGAAGGAAACAGGAGAGAGAAAGAAGAAAACAGGAGAGAGAAGAAGAAGAGGCAAGAAGGAAACAGGAGAGAGAAGAGGAAGAGGCTCGACTGAGACAAGAAGAGACAAGAAGAAGACAGGAGAGAGATGAGGAAGAATATACCCGACGTCAACGTTTGGCTGAGTTGGAGGAGGAGAGGATTCGGACACAGATAGCAAGGGCCCAGCGTGAAGAAACTGCTCATGTTCCCCATATCCGTCCAATAGAACCTGTCCGTCTAAAGATCGATCCTTTTGATACCACCAAAGAAGATTTGGATACTTTTCTAGGGCGATTTGAGAGAGCGGCATCCCTGAGTGGGTGGAACAGGGAACGAGACTGGGGAGCTAGGCTGGGGACACTTCTTAAAGGTTTTTCCTCCGAAGTTTACCTAGAATTGCCTGATGAGGGCGCCGTAAAGTACGACAAAGTGGTGGAGACGCTACGTGGGGCTTTTCGTTGGACTGCTGACTCTTACCGCTCCAAGTTTCGTCAGGCTGTGAAAAAGGATGAAGAAGCATTTCAGCAGCATGCTACTCGGCTCCGGATTTGGTTTGAGCGGTGGAGAAAGGCAGCCAAGAAGGAGGAGACATACGAAGGAGTTCGAGATCTCATACTGATGGAGCACCTTCTCGACAGAGTATCTGGAGAACTTGCCGACTTCATCAGACAGAATGACCCCAGTACCCTTTCTGAAGCTGCTGAACTAGCTGAGAGATTTGCATCGTCGAAACGGGCCAGGAAAAATCCAGTTACGGTCTTTGGTAAAGCATCGGGTCACCAGAAAGGACCAAGTAGCCCGAAGAAGGATGCAACTCCAGCAAAACTTGCTGGATCTAAGCCATCTGGATTCAAGGGAAAATGTTTCAACTGCGGTCAGGAAGGTCACTCTAGAAGAAACTGTCCTCGTCTAACTTCAGTGAAAACCGTTGTCACTCTAGGGACAGTCACCTCAGGAACTGAACTGCCTGCTCTCTGTGATCCTTGCAGCCAACTGACCTACTCTCCTAGATGTACTGTGAACGTCAATGGTTCTTCAGTATCTGCCCTGAGGGACACTGGAGCTGACGGGCTAGTGGTGGATTCGTCTCTTGTGCGAGATAACAAGCGCAGCGTTGGACGACAAACCATCCGACTTGCAGCCGGCAACGTTGAACGAGAGTGCCCAACTGTTGTGATTGACTTTGAATCGCCTTTCTTTTCAGGAAAGGCAATTGCTATTGTGGTGGAGGATCTTGCTCATCCTGTATTGATTGGAAATGCCATCCCGTTGCCTGATGGACAAACTCTTGAAGTTCCGGTGTACAGGGGGAAGGCATATCCTGTGAAGACATCTGTTGTCACCAGAGCACAGCATGCTCGAGAACAACAAGGACCCAAAACTCTTAAAATGAAGGACTCCGGACTGGGAGGTGTCACCCGAGATGAACTCATTCAGCTACAAGAGAATGACTCTACATTGGCACGCATTCGAGAGCTAGCGGCAGTTGGTAATCCTGCTCCCTCCGGGACACATGGCCAAGTGAAGTTTTCCTGGAAGAAAGGAGTTCTGCAAAGGGAGTTCTCATCAGGTGAAGATGTGTACCATCAGATAGTTGTACCAGAAGCCTTGAGACCTGGAATCCTTAAGCTGTCGCATGATGTACCAATGGCTGGCCATCTTGGTTCGAGGAGGACTCGAGATCGAGTGTGGAACTCTTTCTACTGGCCGGGAATGGGCGGTGACATCCGTCGATATGTACAATCCTGCGACGCTTGCCAGCGAGCTCTACCCAAGGGGAAAATTCCAAAAGCACCACTTGGAAAGATGCCTCTGCTGGATGAACCTTTCCGGAGAATCGCTGTTGACATTGTGGGGCCTTTGACCATCTCCGAAAGAAAGAACCGCTACATTCTGGTTGCTGTAGACTATGCCACCCGGTACCCAGAAGCGACCCCTTTACCCAGCATCGAAGCAGAGCGTGTGGCTGAAGCACTCTGGCAGATGTATACTCGGGTTGGAGTTCCCAAAGAAGTACTGACCGACAGGGGTTCTCAGTTTGTCAGCAATCTCATGAAGCAAGTGAATCAGTTTCTTGCCCTGAAAGGACTCACCACGACTCCATATCATGCTCAATGTAATGGTCTAGTAGAAAGATTCAATGGGACACTGAAGACAATGCTGAAGAAGCTCTGCATGGAGAAACCCAAAGATTGGGATCGTTTTGTTCCTGCTCTCCTTTTCGCCTACCGAGAGGTACCACAGGAAAGTTTAGGGTTTTCCCCTTTTGAACTTTTGTACGGGAGAACTGTGAGAGGACCTCTTTCCCTTCTCAAGGAGATATGGACCAAAGACACCCCTGCAGAAGTTAGGACTACTGCTGAGTATGTCGTGGATCTGCGTCAGCGTTTGGAAGACACTTTGAAAATCGCACAGCAGAACCTGGACAACTCCTCCCGGCGCTACGCCAGAGCTTTCGATCGTCGTGCAGTGAAACGAAACTTCAAGATTGGAAGTAGAGTTCTGCTTCTCCTACCCTTGAAGAAGAACAAGTTAGAAATGGCTTGGGAAGGACCCTACGAGGTTGTAGGAAAAGTTGGAGAATGCGACTATCGTCTGCGTGTAGGCACCAAAGAAAAGTTGTACCACGCCAATCTGATCAAGGAATATGTTGAGAGGGGGTCCAGACCTACCCCATCAAGAGCGGATCAAGATGTCGTCACTACATGTGCCGTTGTGATCGATGAATCAGGAGCCACCTCAGAGGAAGACGTGACGTACCCACGAGACATCCCTCTACCTGCACTTCAGTCCAAAGAAGGTCCGAGTGATGTTCAGTGCAACCCGGCTTTGACTGACAGTCAGCGTGACGATGTGAATCGTTTCAAGGGTCGTTTCGTCAAAGCGCTCACAGATTTGCCTGGTTCTACCAAGCTTGAGGAATTTTCTGTCAGCCTACTGACTTCAAAGCCTGTTTTTGTCCGTCCTCGACCTGTGCCATACTCCCAAACTGAAACTGTAAAGAAGGAAGTGGAGGCCATGCTGAAAATGGGTGTCATAGAACCTGCGTCCTCACCTTACAACGCTCCAGTGGTCCTCGTGAAGAAAAGGGACGGGACAATTCGGTTCTGTATCGATTATCGTCAGCTAAACAGGGTCACTGAGTTTGATGGAGAACCACTCCCTGACATCGATCAACTATTCAGCTGTCTTGGGCGTGGCAAGTACTTCACCAAGATAGATTTGTCTAAGGGGTATTGGCAGATACCAGTCCTTGCTGAAGACAGACCGAAGCTTGCGTTCATCGTTCCTCAGGGACAATTCCAATGGACCATGATGCCGTTTGGTCTTCAGAATGCTGTCGCAGTTTTCAGCCGCATGATGAGGAAGCTTCTCAACCCTCTGCGAAGAAGTGATGTCCACAACTTCATGGACGACATCCTCATTGGCACTGAAGACTGGGGGACTCATCTTGAGGCCCTGGAGGCCGTTTTTCGTCGTCTGGAAGAAGAAGGTCTCACGGCTCGACCTACGAAGTGCTTCGTAGGATTCCCTGAACTGGACTACCTGGGTCATCGAGTTGGCCATGGCCTGATGTGGCCAGAGGCAGCCAAGCTGGAGAAGATTCAAGCTTCAAGACGTCCTGAAACCAAGAAAGAAGTCCGCGCTTTTCTTGGCCTGGTTGGTTTCTATCGACGCTATGTAGCCAACTTTGCTGCCATTGCTCTGGCCCTTACCAACTTGACACGGAAGAACTGCTCAAACAAGGTTCAGTGGACCGAGGTTTGTGAGGAATCTTTCAACACTCTCAGGGAGATTCTCAGCAAACCACCTGTTATCTGCTTGCCTGACTTGTCCCAGCCATTTGTACTGCAGACCGATGCCTCTGACGTTGGTCTCGGAGCTGTTCTGCTGCAAGAGAGGGATGGGGAGTTGAAACCTGTGTCATTTGCAAGCCGCAAGCTGAACTCTGCAGAGAAAAACTACGCCACTGTTGAAAAGGAGTGTTTGGCCGTGGTGTGGGCTGTCAAGAAGTTTGAGGTGTACCTGTATGGCCAAGAGTTTGAACTTCAGACTGATCATCAGTCTTTGCAACACTTGCAGAGAGCAAAAACCTCAAACGGTCGTCTGATGCGATGGGCATTGTTGCTTCAGCCATTCTCCTTCCGGATTCGTGCGATCCGAGGACGTGAAAACGTGGGAGCGGATTATTACAGCCGCGTTGTGTGAAGTTTTGTAACTTAACGGTTAGTTCAGTCTAACAAGGGGGGTGTGTCACAAGCAGCTGTAATTATTTCGTATTATATGCAATCATTGCAAGCGCCTGTTCTTTGTGCTGTCGTTTACCTGCCAGGTGAGACAGCTAGCACTCGTAGTTTTCGTGCGGCACGGTTTTCTCTAAATTCTAGTGAAACGGGTGTATCTCAGGTGTGCTGTAGTGAGCAGTAAATTCAGTTGTGTGTCAGTTTTATTCATTCTTGCCGTAGCCGTTTACAGGGCTAGAAGTCTGCGTTCCAGACTGGAATCCGTTCTTCATTTGAACGTTACTTTTGCTTTCATAGAGCAAAAGGGAGCTGTCTTCATTTGACAGGGGAATTTCGTGTATGCTTTCATGCAACCAGGATGTGGTGCGTAATTCTTTTCTATTGTTTTCGGTGTAGTTTAGGCTGTTTGCGTGGTACATGTTTGTTGTTTCGTGTCTGTGCGTTTCTTATATGTTTAGGCTAGTCGGTCAAGTATTTCGTTTAAAGAAGGTTAGTTTTATTAGTATTGTTAGTTATGTTAGTTATCAATTTTGAATATGGTCTGTGCATTATGATAACTTGTGTATGTACAAAGACGGAAAGCTATTTTCGTGTTACATGTTTGCATAACTTCTGCCAATTATTAAACATGTAATGAATTGGTAGAACGTTCATAACATATGAAGTATTTGTGCGAGTGTGTGAGAGTCATAGAGGCTTTGTCCATTCTTTCCTGCATTGGGTTTGATATATGGGAACGGATAAGCGATGTGAGTTAACCATGGACTAAGAGCAATGCTAACCATTTCAGGTTGCGGGTTTTCTTGCCGAGGAGTGATGGAGATGATCCGCCAGCCCAGTCAAGCTAAGCCATTCTACTGTTGAGGGCTGCTATGGACTCACTTCGCATGTCGGAACTCGTTCTACAGCTGAGGGCTGCTATGGACTCACTTCGCCAGGAACTCATTCTGCGCTCGTGACGTCATTCGTCTTCGGGGCATCTAAACCCAGGATCTCGCTTCACATCAAGTCACTGTCAGACCTGCTGGACGGTAACTCTTCCGCTAAATCCGTCCCCTAAAAATAACCCATGCAGGAAGTGTAATTTCAGTGTATGATGGAGTGATAGCAAGAGGGTGTGTTTGCGAGGTAGAGATTTGATGTGAGTGAATGAGAGTAATTAGAGTGTAAACGTTAATTATCTTTGGCAAGGGATTGGGGTTATTTGATGTGTAAATGTGAGTTTTGAGTGCTTTGTTTTGTTCAAGAAACGTATAAACTTCATTTATTGTGATTTGTACCTTTTTACCGTTTGAGAGAGAGAAAATTCTGTGAGTTTGTGGATGACAGACTGCGCATATGTGTGTGCGCATATGTGTGTGTGACAAGGACAACACCGAGCACAGTATCTCCACAATCAATGGTCTTGTTCGTGTCAATGCTTCTTTTGTTCTCAGGTCCCAGGAGATTGGCTCCGTATAGACAGTGGAACCCCCTTTTTAAGACCCCCCAGTTTAAGACTCACTCCCTTTTAAGACCTTGTTTTGTCAGACTTTTTGTTCATAACGTATGTAAATTTACCCCCATGTTGAGACTACCTCCTTTTTAGGACCTTTTTTTTTTTTCTCTCCTTTTTAGGACCTGATTTTCTCAGATTTTAGATGCCTTAAAATGGGGATTCCACTGTATAACACTCTCACTGACTCGTGTCACATACATTCAGAGCGCCTACTTCCCGTTGTTTGTCAGATCAGCCATGGTTCAGCCACAGGGAGCCGAGGAGGATCCTCCGCAGTCCTCCGACTCTCCCCCCTCCCAGTCCAAGAACGCCTTCACCTTTAACAAGGACATCGTCCCCCCCAAGAAGCCTCCTCCCTCCAAAGGCTACGCGCACCTGTTCAAATACGTGGTGGTTGGAGACTCCGGTTCGGGCAAGACAGCTTTGGTCAGGCGGTATTCTAAGGACGAGTTTGTTCTCACGAGGGACTACACCATTGGAGTGGACTTCGACATCAAGACTGTCCCTATCAGTAATGGCGATGAGGTCAAATTGCAGGTACGTTTTGTGGGGAGGGAGGTGTGCGGGTGTGTAGTGGGGGGGGGGGGTATTTAGGTGCTGGTGGGCTCTCTCTCTCTCGCTCTCTCGCTCTCTCTCTCTCTCTCTCTCTCTCTCTCTCTCTCTCTCTCTCTCTCTCTCTCTCTCTCTCTCTCTCTCTCTCTCTCTCTCTCTCTCTCTCTCTCTCTCTCTCTCTGTCTCTGTCTCTGTCTCTTTCTCTCTCTAGAATAGTCCCTCTCTGGGCGAGGGCTGGTTGAAAAGAAGCTCGTTTATATTGCTTATGCCACAACCCTCGTAAAATAACATTTGATTTGATTTGATTTGATTTGATTTGATCTCTCTCTCTCTCTCTCTCTCTCTCTCTCTCTCTCTCTCTCACACACTCTCTCTCTCTCTTCTCCACAGATCTGGGACACGGCCGGACAAGAACGCTATCGGACCATCACCACCAGCTACTACCGTGGGGCCCAGGGCATCATCATAGTCTACGACGTCAACAACCAGGGGTCTTACTTCAACATCAAGCAATGGATGCAAGAGGTGCGGCGCTACTGCAACGACGACTGCAAGATTGTCATCGTGGGGTCCAAGTCAGACCTGCAGACGGAAGGCGCCGAGGTGTGGGGCAAAGATAAGGTAGATATGACAGATACTATTTGTGACCCTCCACCACGGAATGAGTCGCATGTTACCTTTGCATGGTTTTTATAATTTTACATTTTGTTAATGAGTTTTTTTTTTATGATCTATCCAGTGGTGAAAACCGTTCTAGAAAAGAGCGAAAACTGTTCCGAGTTATAAGCCTGTGACTAAGGTGACCCTCACACTGATACCTGACACACCCCGAACGAATATTAGGCCTAGCCCAGAACCGCGCGAGGTGACATCCGACTCATTCCGTGGTGGAGGGTCACATTTTTTTCTTTTTCATTTTCATTTTTTTCTATTTTCATAACCTTATTGTCCCATCGCTGGGAAATTCGGGTCGCTTCCTCCCAGTGGAAAGCTAGCAGCAACAGAGACGCGCTACCCAGGTGTGTGCGTGATCAGGTGTAATCAGCCACCTGCTTCAGATACGTCCTCTAGAACCCCCTTTTACCCCCCCCCCACCCCCTTCAATTTAAGACTCCTTCACTTCTAAAGGCGGCCCTTAGTTGGGCCGAAACTCAGTGCGAAAGCTTCATGAGTCGCGCTACACACCCAGCAGTATGCGTGTTTAGCTGTAAGGCGAGTGTCCAACCACCACGTATTTAAACAGAAATTCAGGTCTTAAAATGGGGGAATTCTGAACATGGAAATACATCAACAGAGGTTAGTAGCAGAACAGTGGAGGACAGACTTCAGACCTTGCTTTTACATCTGTTCTGCTACTAACCTCTGTTGATGTATTTCCATGTTCAGAATTCCCCCATTTTAAGACCTGAATTTCTGTTTAAATACGTGGTGGTGGACACTCGCCTTACAGCTAAACACGCATACTGCTGGGTATGCAGCGCGACTCCTGTTGCTGCTAGAGGAAGCGACCAACATGTTCGAACCCTGGGATAATACAGTAAATGAAATTGAATTAAAAACATGGGATAAAATCATTCGTCCTAAAAAAAAATAAAAAAATGGGTGCTCTTTGTTTACAATGGGATTTGTTTTAATAAATTGATTTCTTTAAAGCCACAAGTGGCTTTTTTACAAATGAAATTATACCTAACAAAATCCAACTCACCACAGCAAAGCGTCTTTCTTTCTTTCTTTATTTGGTGTTTAACGTCGTTTTCAACCGTTCAAGGTTATATCGAGACGGGGAAAGGGGGGGGGGGGGTGAAGCGTCAGGCTGTTAATTTTCGGTATGTATCAAAGAGAGGGGATCGGGGGGAGGGGGGGGGATGGGGGGTGGGTGGTTTTATTCATTGTAAAAAGTCTGTCCTCATCAGAGATGGAGTGTGCCACACTCTAAACAGACGTGTTCCACTTTTGAACACATTTGTGAAATAAGTTTAAACAATGTTTGACACAGTACGTGATTTTTCTACTAACAAAGTAATACACAGAGTGTTCACTAGTGTTCAAATGAACATTTGTGAACACTATGTTTTGTTATGTGTGCCTCTTGTGAACACTATGTTTTGTTATGTGTGCCTCTTGTGAACACTATGTTTTGTTATGTGTGCCTCTTGTGAACACTATGTTTTGTTATGTGTGCCTCTTGTGAACACTATGTTTTGTTATGTGTGCCTCTTGTGAACACTATGTTTTGTTATGTGTGCCTCTTGTGAACACTATGTTTTGTTATGTGTGCCTCTTGTGAACACTATGTTTTGTTATGTGTGCCTCTTTTGATAGTTGAACTGTGTAGGATGCGTGTTTACTAAACTCAGCAAAACAAATATTGCACCCATTTGTGTATCCCAACTAAAAGATTCATTCCCGTGTCATTACATTCCATCTGACACACTTTTCGGGTCAAGGATTTCTGTTATAGGTGTCACGTGACCGCCGCCGAAGTAAACGTACCCCCCAAAATTGAACTTACAAAAACGTCAGGTACCAAATAAAAAATCGACACAAATTCAAAATAGGCGCACATTGGCAACGTTTTTATACGAGAAGAAAGCTAAGCCAAATCAATGTTCTATCCAGAACAGGTTGTTTTGTTTAGCTATCTGGCGTATGTCTTGTGTTCTGTCATTTCTACTGATGCAGGTGTGGAGCGCATGAGTAGTAGAAAAAGGGAGGTATTTCGCGTCCATTTCGAGGGTACCATAACAAAAAGCGTTGTATGTCAGCAATGTTTAGGTCACAAACTGTTCAATCCTCCAGGGAAAACTCTCTCTCTCTCTCTCTCTCTCTCTCTCTCTCTCTCTCTCTCTCTCTCTCTCTCTCTCTCTCTCTCTCTCTCTCTCTCTCTCTCTCTCTCTCTCTCTCTCTCTCTCTCTGTGAGATATCTTCACTTCTGTTTAGAAATCATAAATTAACATTGTGTGTATTCACGACGATGTTTTCAGGTGAAGCTGCTGCTGGACCTGGACGAGGACAGTGAGGACTGGGAGAGTGTGGGGGTGACAGGCTACTTCATGGTCAGTGCCAAGACGGGGGAGAGGGTGGAGGAGGTGTTCGAGTGTCTCACCCAGGCCCTGGTCACCGAGCGGCTCAACGCACGCAACCCGCTCAGAGCCGGGGGCACCATCAAACTGGGCAAGGGCAAAGCTGGCGGCGCTGAGGAGAAGAAGAAGAAGAAAGGGTGCTGTTAAAGCTAAGGTCCCACTATCACGAATATGTTGGTGAACCACAACTACGATTTTGCCACAACGATGCTTGCCACGAATGATTGCGAAAAATCGGCCGAACAAGAACGAAGTAATACGAACAGCAAAGACCTCGGCGATTTTCTCCACAAATCCCAAATCGCTGTAGTTCGCCGTCAACATTCGTCTCAGTGGGACCTGGGCTTAAGGCGATGGGGCGATAATTATTCTTCACGTCTCTGGTTCATTTTCAAAGTCGGACACAAGCCCAGGGCGGAGGTGCACGGCGTTAAACTGGGTGCCAATAAAAGAAGGGGAAATGTTTGCGAGGAGTCAGGAGGAGATATCATCCTCAACTCAGGTCAAAAATGAGTTACTTCCCTTCGGGTCTCATTCTATCCCTGACAGGATGCCTTGGTTTTCCTTGTCTGCCGAGGAAATCGATCTTTTTTTTTTACATATTTAGATATTTTCGTTATGTGTTATGGATATAAGCAGATTCGCGATCGTCGATAATGATTTTTCATGGTGTTGTGTAATTTTTAAATTACAAAGGAATTGATATGTAAGACAGTTTCAAGCGAGCTATTTTTCGCGGCTGTATTTACTGTGCAAACAACTCTAAATATGGCAAAAGTGTCACGTGATAATCAACCGTTTGGTTTCGGCGCTCGCTGGAGCAGACGATTTTTTCTGTAACCAGTTGACAGTGATGCAACCATATATTACGGTCTCCTTCCGGCAGCAGTCCCAAAATGTCGACTTGATTTGACCTCAGAACGATGTCTTTATCATAACTGTGAAGAACAGAACGGAGATCACTGTCGAAGTCGGCCAATCTGCAATCATTTTCGTCTTGCGAACACTGCTCGCGAACTATGGGAGATAACTCTGTATTCTTGTTTTGATAGATTCTCGTAGGAATTTAGCGTCCGGTCAGAGAGATAACTGGCGATAGCCTTGGAGCGATGATTATCAGAATGGAGGAGATATATATATATGTTATTCGAGAGACTTCTGAACAAAGCTTTGGCAGCCCAGGATCTGACAGAGTACAGACATTCTGAGCGTGTGTTGGGCCACTATGACAACGTTAGGTAGAAATAAGACTGGCGTTGCTCAAAAGAAGAAGAAAGCCAAGTGTTGATGAGGAGTCAGGAGGAGATATATGTTATTCGAAAGATTTCTGAACTGGGCTTGTGACCAAAGCTTCGGCAACCAGGGAATTGACGGAGTACAGAGTCGACATTCTGAGAGAGTGTAGCATTACAACATTGGGTAGAAATAAAACTTGCGTCGTTGAAAAGAAGAAGAAAGGCAAGTGTTGTTGATGCCGAGAAGTACTCTCCGGAGATCTTCACAGACTCGATACCATGCCCTGTTTTACCACTAACGGAAAGGACGCGACCCGATCAGAGCTGCGTACACCGCCAAGGGAAGGAAAACTCAGAGTGACAGTTTTAACATGAAAGTCGCTTGTTCATTTCAATGCGTGTTATTATCTTAGGTTCCGTATATCTCTCATTTACTCTTGTTGTCTCCCCGAAAGCGGCGTATGGCTGCCTAAAATGGCGGGGTAAAAACGGTCATACACGTAAAAACCGTTGAAGTTTCAGCCGACGAACGAAGAACTAAAGAAGAAGACTTACTCTTGTTGCCCATGTCCTATACAATTAGAGCGCTTACGTCCCTTTGTTTCTCGTATACAATTAGAGCGCTTACGTCCCTTTGTTTCTCGAACACAATTAGAGCGCTTACGTCCCTTTGTTTCTCCAATCGTCAGACCGACAGTGCCCAGAAAAAAGAAGAAACGAAAGATAATGTGAAGAAGATGTTTATCACGAGGCTTTCTTCATTCTGACTCCAGATTTGGTGACACAGATACTGAGTCAAAGTTCAGTGTGTGATTGTATTGGAGGGGGGGGGGGGGTAATGTGTGAGTGGGGGGGGGGGGGGGGGGTAATGTGTGAGGGGGAGTGGAGGTGGTTATGAAGTAGGGGATGGATTTGTTTGTTCGTTCATGGGCTGAAACTCCCACGGCTTTTACGTGTATGACCGTTTTTACCCCGCCATTTAGGCAGCCATACGCCGCTTTCGGAGGAAGCATGCCGGGTATTTTCGTGTTTCTATAACCCACCGAACTCTGACATGGACTACAGGATCTTTTTCGTGCGCACTTGGTCTTGTGCTTGCGTGTACACACGGGGGGTGTTCGGACACCGAGGAGAGTCTGCACACAAAGTTGACTCTGAGAAATAAATCTCTCGCCGAACGTGGGGACGAACTCACGCTGACAGCGGCCAACTGGATACAAATCGAGCGCGCTACCGACTGAGCTACACCCCCGCCGGGGATGGATAAGACTTGGGATTCTCAAAAAAATAAGAAAGATCGTTGCTGTGTATATTATGGTTTCTTTATTCGTAAGACTGACAGTGCCCAGACAAACAAGAAACACAAATGATGCTGGAGCTGGAAAATATGTTTCTCGCAAGGCTTCCTAAGTTCTGACTCAAGCTTTGGTGACCCAGATACTAAACAAACGCCTTTGACCCGTTCAGTATGTGATTGTTTGGGAGGGGGTGGATAGAGGGGGAGGGGGGGGAGTGTTATGAACCAGGTGATGGATAAGACCTAGGGTTCTGAGAAGAATAAACAAGTCGCGTAAGGCGAAATAACAACATTTAGTCAAGCTGTCGAACTCACAGAACAAAACTGAACGCACTGCTTTTTTTCACCAAGACCGCATACTCGTATTTTCGTCAGTCCACCGCTCGTGGCAAAGGCAGTGAAATCGACAAGCCAGAATAGTGCGGTAGTGGTCGCGCTGAGCAGGATAACATGCTTTTCTGTATCTCTATTCTTTTTAGCTTACTGAGTTTGTTTTTAATCTAAACATATCATATATATATGTTTTTGGAATCAGGGACCGACAAGAAATAAGATGAAATTGTTTTTAAATCGATTTCGGAAAATTAATTTTAATCATAATTTTCATATTTATAATTTTCAGAGCTTGTTTGTAATCCAAATATAACATATGTATATGTTTTTGGAATCAGACAATGACGAAGAATAAAATAACGTCTGGATCGTTTAAAAAAAACAAACAATAATTACAAGTTTCCGATTACTAATGATCAAACTCATTAAATTAGTTTTTAAGCCACCAAGCTGAAATGCAATACCAAAGTCCGGCCTTTGTCGAAGATTGCTTTGCCAAAATTTCAATCAATTTGATTGAAACATGAGGGTGTGACAGTGCCGCCTCAACTTTTACAAAAAGCCGGATATGACGTCATCAAAGGTATTTATCGAAAAAATGAAAAAAATGTCCGGGGATATCATTCCCAGGAACTCTCATGTCAAATTTCATAAAGATCGGTCCAGTAGTTTAGTCTGAATCGCTCTACACACACACACACACACACACACACACACACACACACACACACACACACACACACACACACACACACAGACACACACACACACACACAGACACACACACACACACACACACACACACACACACACACACACACACACACATACACCACGACCCTCGTCTCGATTCCCCCTCTATGTTAAAACATTTAGTCAAAACTTGACTAAATGTAAAAAGATCATTGCTGTGTACGTACCTATACTATAGTTTGTCTACTGTTTGATGAGTTAAAGCAGCGTCTATCTGCGAGCACTTTGTTTTATAGTAGATTTGCAGTGAGTATGCTGGCTGTATTTATTTGGGTACGTGTGAGCACATGCACCTTATTGCTTGTTTATATCAGGTTGTTGAGATGTGAATGCGAGAGTTATAAAAGAGGTGTGCGATATCTGTGATATGATAACCGTGATAAAGATGTTTAATGTATGATTAAATATTATCAGTGCACAGCTGTTCATCTGCTGATTGATACATAAAGAGTACTGCATGGCTTGCTGTGTCGTTCCAGATTTACACGAGGTTTTTTTGTTTTTTTTAAATATTTAACTGCGAGCGAAAGCGAGTTTTTTAATATTTGAAAAAAGCAACGAGTGTAAATCTGGTACGACACAGCTAGCCATGTAGTCTTCTGTTTATCCTACATACTTTCTTGCATGCCTTCTGCTTCATACATCCGGGATTCGACGTGTACAAATTGAAGACGCTGCTTATGGAACCTCGATCTCTTCCAATGCCTCGTGCAATCTTTGACGTCAAAGCAAAGAAACGTCACGTTGGACAGTATTGCGTGACGTGTTAGTTCTAAACATTCCTCCCGGGGAAACAGCTAGCGAAAGTGTTTCCAAGAAGACGTATGTATCGGTGACTTTGGCATCATGCGTAGTGGTGGAAAAACAGGTCCCTGCCAGACTGGTTTGACACGACGTCATTTACATGATATACCCACGTGTACCCAACGACATTGTTCTCTCATAAGTGGTCTCTTTTACGTATGTAGGATAAATTGTTTTAGTTTGCATCTGTTCCAGCCACTCCAACTGCTTAAAGGTTAGATGATAGTTGTTCGTTGTTTTAAAAAAAAATTAAAAAAAATTAAGCCTTTGTAGATCAGGAGCTAAGCAAATGGAACACTATATCGGAGTTGGTAGCAGTATCGAAAAATTAGAAACATAGAGCAAAGAGAAAGGCACGTTATACTGAGATGATAACATTATATATGTCTGAATGCTTTTTAGGGTTTTAAAGCGGTAGGCCTAGAAATACTATTTTGTTTTATGTAAATTAATAACTATAGCAGATATACTCTTTAGATTAAGCTCGAAGAGAAATAAATCATCATTAATTACAATGAAATAACCAGTTTGCACATACATTATCTTGGTTAAGTGGCAACATTGTTATGGTTAAATAGTAAACATTACCATATCAATTAACTCGCAATTTACCTCTATGCAATGCATTTTGTGTACATATGTATAATGTATTCTCACTTTAGTTATCTGTTAAATGTAGAACTTGTATCTTTTATTTTTATTTCATGTTTTAATTAGTCCTTCTTTAGAGCGAGGCTGGATGTGAAAAAGCAGACCACTGCTTAATCTATTACCCTCGTTAAATAAAGAATTGTCATTGTCATTGTCATTTGTAGTAAAGTTTCCACGTGTTTTATCGACGTGTTTTCTTACCGGAAGTGCATTGTCCCCCAACAATTATCACCTTGGGTCTGTTGATTATGCTAGGTCACGGGGTCCTGCAAGTCGTGAATAACTTAAACAACCCTTCAGTCAAGCACAGAAGCCAGACACTAGACACACCTACGGCGAAGTGATGCTCGTCGAGCACTGAGAAAAAATCCGATTCGCTCTCGATCTCACTTCCCAAGGCACGTACGCACGTACGCACGCACGCACGCACGCACGCACGCACGCACGCACACAAACACACACACACACACACACACAAACACACACACACACACACTCCTAGGAATACAAATCTCGCTCTCCGCTACACACACACACACTAACACACACACACACACACACACACACACACACACACACACACACACACACACACACACACACTCCTAGGAATACAAATCTCGTTATAACTCTCAGTCAATACCTGACTGAATGTAAAAAGCTGCGATAAAACAGTTTTCTCAAAATGGGGACAGTTGATGACTAATCCGTCTTTCACGACATTTTGTCCCAGCACAAGCAAATGATAACTACAAGTTAGTATCCCCCTTCATGGGCTCTGACGATGCACTTGTTTAACCGTTTGCTTCCCTTTATTTAATAAATCGACAATAGGGAGTCGTCGTCCAGAACTAAATCCTTTGTATGTCATCAAAAATATTGAATTCTGGGCAGGGAAATCCTTATGAGAAATGACGTCAGAGCCTTAATTCGGCGATTGGTCAATACATTTCGAAGCCGAACTACAACATTATGTCGGTCACACTTGAAATTAACGCTATTTAAATTGCTTTCCATACAAAGTAAACGGGCGCATAAGGTGAGTTATCAACTTAAACTTACCTCGAGTGAGATCGACACAGAACATACAGTACACACATACGAACGGAAACACTCAAAAACCGAGGAGTCGACACATGCTCGAGAACTCACATGTAACGTTCGAAGTTGAACATTCTATTTTTCACCCCGAGAATAGTGTGCCAGATTGGCTTCGTGGTATCAACGCGCATCGACTGTGAAGGAAATCACGAATAACACTGTAACAGGCAAAGTTTGACAGTGATATCCTCCACGCTTTTAGAGCGCTAACCAGAGATGTAGCGTGACATAGCAAAGTGTGTGGCACGCACTGTGAGTTCAGCTCACTGACCGGGAATAGTTGATGTTGTAAATCGCAACTATGGTATTGTTACACTTTACCACTGTCCTTGGACATTGAGGGGTTGTCCAAGTAATCGGCCGGGAGGGAGGAAGCCCGGATAGATGCGACAAGAAAGCACTTAACAGGTAAATGGAATAAGCATTCGAATATCGCTAGAGTGTTTATCGCATAAGTTGAATCGACTAACACTGTAAACTGTAAACATAGCAGACAGATATCTGAGACAAGATGTCCGCTATTTATGTTGTGCAGTGCGTCGTATAACCGGTCTGAGAGGGAGATAGCGACCAGATGACAAGTGTGAAGGATCTGAGAAGCCGCCGAAGTATCATAACTCTAGACCAGCATAGCTGAAATTCGACGGGATTTCGCGAAGTTATTGCAAGGTTATGGTTGTCCGTATAGTTGGACCATAGAGGTCACAGGACGAGAGGAACTGAGTAGACCGAGGTCGCCAGTGAAAGGAATTAGTATTCAGATACATTTCCTAGTGAACGGCCATAGACGCTGTGTAATTCTGTGTATGAACAGAGTTAAAATATATCTATCAGATCTTAATTACATAAGATATAATGAGTGTTTAGAAGGCAGAGCAGACGGTGATTTGAGCCTGCCGGAATATGAACTGTAACTGTTTTTCTGACTACACATGAGCCGTGAGTCGATACCAGTAAAGTATACTCACGGAATAAAATAACTTAACATGTTTTAAAATTTAACATCTCAAAATCGGAAAAAGTTGCAGGAGAGCGGGGTGGTACGATCATAGAACCATCAATTCCTGAGAAGAGGAAAAAAATCGGAATGTTCTCGGTTGCTTAGTTTTTTCACAATTGGTCCTCAAAGACGCATGGTGTCATTTTGGAGTTTACTAGACTGACGCCAAAGCTTGCCGACGCTGCCGACAGCCAGTGCACGCTGTGTGTGCTGTAAACAGGTAGGCCTGCACTCTTTGACTTTCGGGGCACGTCTACCCGTACTTGAAACCTGTAAAAGGTCTGCTGCTGATCCACGAATATTGCATGAAAGTACTGCCTTTGGTTTGTCCGTTTGTTTGTGAGTGAGAACAACTCACTAAAATGTTTCTTTCTTTTTGCCCAAAACTGTCCACTCTGTCTTTCTCTTTCACCATGCCACGAACGTGTGTGAACGATAGACTCGTTGCAATAGGGATGTTGAGAGGAGGGATGACTTATACTGATTTTGTTTGGCCACTTGTTGGTTATTGTTGATCGAATTTCGACTTCACAATGAAATTTGTTTTGTTAGTAAACGTATTGAGGCTAACCTTCGCACTTTATGAAATGTCCAAGTCGCGATTTATTGTTGCCACTTGTTGGTTATTGTTGATCGAATTTCGACTTCACAATAAAATTTGTTTGGTTAATAAACGTATTGAGGCAAACCTTCACTGCTCCTGTGTAATGTAATTGCGGCTGCGATCAACCAGTGCATGCACAGCGCTGTCAAACACACAGTGCTAAGTTTGTAAACTCCAAAATGACACCATGCGTCTTTGAGCTCAAATTACAAAAAAACGGAACAAGCCAGACTATTCCAGTTTTTTGCCCATAATGAGCAAATGAACAAGCTTTACGTTGGTACAAAAATCACTCCTGTAACTTTTTCCGATTTTGAGATATTAAATTTTAAACAATGTTAAGTTATTTTATTCCGTGA